>NW_004797769.1:261166-263331 GCF_000002075.1 Aplysia californica | reverse complement strand
TGTGTGTGTGTGTGTGTGTGTGTGTGTGTGTTTGTGAAAAGATATACAGAAAAAAAACAACCCAAAAGGGCGGAGGGCAGGGGGAGAGAAAAAAAAGGAAGTAGGGAGAGAAAGAGACAGACAGGCAGACAGATAAACGTTGTGTAAGTTAGGAGGTGTGGTGAGGTGTGACAATAAAATAAAGCAAAGAGACCCTTTCAGGTCTAAAGAAAACCCACTTCTAACGCATTCCACCTTTAGCAGAACCAGTATCTATCTCTACCCAGAGATTGAGAGCGATAAAATATGAATACCAAAAATGGCCTAGCGAAACCTTACACGGCGGACATAATCTAGTACCCGCATGGCACAACATATATTCAGAAACGGCACAAAACATAATTTATGTTTCACACAGATCTCATCGATTTAATTTATTCACGCTGCCTGGATCAGCGCCATCAGTATTGACGAGGAGGTAGCTTCAGAGAGGCACGTGAAACGTTTCCATACAGAGCGGAAAATAAAACACGATCAACGAAAAAGTACCCTTTTTTACATTAATAAAATATGCCGAGCATGGCCGTGTTTATGATTGTGAATCGATGACAGCTGCGATCATGGGCTTGTCGAACATGCATTGACACATCTGCTGTAACGTGTGTCGCGCCAATACTTAGGCCAAAATGCTAATTTTTACCAAATGTGAATGGAGACTAGGCATTCCTAACAGAAGAAGTAACGAACCACCACAAAAGCATGGGCCATCCGATAGAATTCCATCGCACCACTCCCCATCCCTCCCTTCTCTTGGTGCTCATACATATGCGTGATACACAAGTGATACAAACAGATTTGTAAAGTTATCATCGAGGTTATGTAAGGAAATTGTGACGTCACCTGATGAAAAACGAAGAGAAATCTGACGTCACATTATAGAAGAGTCCAGTAGAAATTGATAATAAAATTTACATTTACGTTGGACCACTCAAAATAGTGGTAAACTATGCTACCAGAGGATAACAAAATTGTTAAAAAATCACTAGCTGGGCTCCCTTTCGATGAAAGGAATGATCGGTGCATTAACATCAACTGAATATCCTTTGTCTACTATATTTACACTCTACAGGAATGGAGCAATAAATCTTGAGAGAAAAGTGACACATGTGTTTCCAATTTGCCAAATATATAATAGATACATTCCGCTTTCGTGTTTGTAAAGAAGCGTGTTGATTGTTCCCAGCAGCAAGAAAAAGAATTTGACAAAGGAGTCCAAAAAAAAAAAGCGATGATGGGCATCAAACGAAAGGATCACAGTCGAATTTAGCACCAAGTAAAAAAGAAAACATGAGGCTAGAAATAAAGAAATGTAGCTTTTTGCAGTAGAACTGTCTCAAAACTGAAAAAAAAACCCCGATGATCTGGAGAATATTTTAAAGAATCTCTTGGTGAAAACCGCATGCCGATCGATGCAGCCATTAAAAAGCCTTTTCCTTTTGAATAGCTAAATTCGGCCACCACAAGTAGATAATAGATTTGACGCCACACAGCAGTAAAAGTAACATAAAAATGTAACGTCATATGATGATTAAAGTGAGAGAAAACTTGACGTCATTAGACTAAAACTGACGTAACACGACAAACGAATGCGGGCTTTCCCTCTCCCTCTAAGCTCTTTTGTAAACACACACACACACACGCCAAAATACTACATTCTGACGCTATCTTCCAAAAGACACCAACCCCTAATCAATCCCCCCCCTCCCCAAACCATTCCCCGCATAAAACTCATATCGCATGACGTTCAAAACCTCAAAATCCTTTTTCAATCCGTAACTCTTCGTCAGGATGCAATTTTTCTTAGGTGTTTGTCGTTGACCTAAGAACATCACGTCAGCTGGGGACGAAGAATATCGTGTTTGGTAACAGCTGTAGAATCCCACACAAAGGTTGAGAAAGGCTTGGCTGGAGGGGATAACAGATTCGTATTGAACTTGGAGCGCACATTTTCCCCCCCGAGCCTCACAGAAATAGGAAACGGACAAAAGATGCAATGAATTTTTTGGAGATGTCCCTCCCCTCAAGCGTCACACCAGATTACATGTAGCACGTACAAGGGCGACGTCATTACTGATTGCGTTGTCAGGGTTCTAAATATAGAAATACTGGGGATCCTTTGCCCGTCA
>NW_004797769.1:257582-258641 GCF_000002075.1 Aplysia californica | reverse complement strand
CCAACAAACAAACCCAAACCAAAAACAGGTGAAGTCTTAAATAAACGAGGGAGGTTCAAAGATTTATTTATGATTTCCCACATTTCTTATCGCGCGCACGGCTTCATCCAGACGTTGATAAACACAGCGATATAGATTTAATCCAGAGCGAGATCGATAGACAGAGGTAAGGAAAGCGGAAAGAGGAAAAGGGCATGTGTCGGAAACAGGAATCAATCACCGTCATTGAAGCGAAATGTTGGCAACAAACAACCCGAGAGAGAGGAGGGGAGGGAGGGAGGGAGGAGAGAAAGGGAGAGGGAAGGGAGAGGGGAAGAAGGAAAGAGGGAAAGGGACGGAAAAGGGAGAGAGAGAGAGAGAGAGAGAGAGTGTGGGAGGGGGGAGAGAAGGAGGGAGGACGGAGAGGGAGAGGGATAGTAAGAGAAAGAGTAAGGAGAGGGCGAGAGAGAGAAAGGGAAAATAAAGGCATGAAGAGAAACATGGGGGGGGGGGGGGGGTGGAGGGGGGAATGAGAAAGAAAGAGAGAGAAAAAGAGATTGAGAGATAGATAGATATATAGATAGATAGATAAATAGATTGAGAGAAAGAGAGAGAGAGAGAGTGAGAGAGAGAGAGAGAGAGAGAGAGAGAGAGAGAAAGAGAGATTGGAAAGAGCAACAATGAGATGTAAAAGAAAAAAGAAAGAGAGAAAAACGAAAGAAAGAGTGATGGAGAAAGATATAAAAAGAAAAAGAAAGAAAAAGAAAGAAAAAGAAAGAGAGAACAACATAGAGGAAAAAAGAGAGCTAGAGAGAGAGAAAGAGAGAGAGAGAAAGAAAGAAAGAGTGATGGAGAAAGATATAAAAAGAAAATGAAAGAAAAAGAAAGAGAGAACAACAAAGAGGAAAAAAGAGAGATAGAGAGAGAAAGAGAGAGAGAAAGAAAGAAAGAGAAAGAGAGACTGAGAGAGAGGGACGGAGACACAAAGAGAAAGAGAGAGGGAGAGAAACACACAAACAAACATACACACAAGCACACACACAAACAGATTGAAGGCACGTGTCGTATCGACCAGCAGAC
>NW_004797769.1:255177-256315 GCF_000002075.1 Aplysia californica | reverse complement strand
GAGAGAGAGAGAGAGAGAGAGAGGGAGAGAGAGAGAGAGAGAGCCCTCTCCCTTTCCTTTCCGTTCTCTGGCTCTTAATCGAGAATGTCTTTTGGCATGTGCTCTTTCCCCAAGAGGCAAACACACCCTACACATATTTAACATAATTTGATACACCAGCACTGAAAATACAGACAGTAACTATTTCTTCACTTTGAAAACTGATGATTTATTATTGTTATTGACATGCCCAACTTTCACACAACTGAAAATAAGTCCCTAAAATTATGAAGCTTTTCTTTGGAGATAGCCACTACTATTGTATCCCCCCTCAGAAAGCAGATGTCTTTCTGTGATGATAAAAAGCTTGGTTGTTACCTGCACCCAATACTTTTGGCGTACCATGTTAAATGACCTTCGTCGTGTCAGACAATTATTGACTATGAGAATGTGAGTAAGTATATGGACATTTCAACACTAAAAGGAAACAAGAGAAGGATATAAGGAATAACAAAGATTCAGCCTATGTACTAATTGTTGATTATTTACTAAGGTTTAATAATTTCCCTCCTAATTGCCTGCCTACAGCCTTTAAACAGAGCCTCAAAATGATTTGATAGTATCTAAAATCCTCCCAAATCACGCTAAACCCGACCCCCTCCATTCTCCCCCCCCCAACCCCACTCCCTACCCAACTCCCCCCGTGTAGCTCATGCATGGCCCAGACACCCAATTCGACCGTCCCGTAGTCCTCATGGCTGACCACACTAACCAGGGTGGGCAAACAAGCGCGGAGCGTGTTGGCAAAGTTACATAAGTCTGTAAGACGATCACTTCAATCGAAGAGGCTAATCGATCTTCACGCTTCACGGCAGATGCCAGTGCACAGAGGCCCACGTGGGCAGAGAGACTTGCAGTGGGGCCAACACATTAATTTTGCTTTATCTTATACAGCGACACGCGCCCCGTGACGTGACGGCAGTGCATTAGGCTGTTTGTTGTTGATTCTTGATTTGGTTTTGTTGATGGATTATTTTGTATGTAGTTGTTGCTGCTGCTGTTGCTGTCGCTGTTGTTGTCGTCGTCGTCGTTGTTGTTGTTGTTGTTGTTGTTGTTGCTGTTGTTTTTGCTGTTGTTGCTGCTGCTGCTGCTGCTGCTG
>NW_004797769.1:252898-255077 GCF_000002075.1 Aplysia californica | reverse complement strand
TGCTGCTGCTGCTGCTACTGCTATGGTGACTATTATTTCTGTTCTATTTATTCTTCGTTTCTTTGTTTGTGGGTTTGTTTGTTTTTATGTTTTTGTTGCTGCTTTGCTATTGTTGAATTATTTTTATTGTTGCTTTCTTCCAATAGTAATACTAGTAATCGTTTCTCTCAATGGAATGTGAAAGAGAGAGTATAAACTTTAAAATACAATTTACCCCCTCCCCAAAAACAACAACAACAACAACAAAACAAAAACAACAACAACAAAACAAAAAAAAACCCTTTAAAAAACAACTATTACCAAACCAACAGTGCCACAATCGAAGAAATTCGCAAGAGACATTGTTCTCACCCTCGCAAAATGATCAGAAACATCTTGGCCCCAAAAGCTCCCCCCCCCACCCCCCCATCCGTATCACAGTAGATCTATTTTTGTACCAGCTCAAGAAACAAAGACGTGCCTTATCAACCTCCACAGGGCACGGATCACCACCTGAGACTGGCGATTCTCTCCCTAGCGAGTCTTTGCTGACCAACCTTCATCACGGACCGTCTCATCCTCGACCAACCTGCCACACTAACCAAACCAAATCCTGCTCAAACTATCTTTATATGTATGTCGTTTCTCCCCCCCCCCCCCTTGGTCTTCCACTGCGTCGGGCTCCCAGCTACACTAAGCAAATCCTGCTCAGACTACTTATTTCAAATTAATGTTTTTTCTCTTTTTTTGTCTTGGTTTTCCTCTGCTTCAGGCTCCCAGTGCTCTTCTTCTTTACCACTAAACTTGTTGTAGCTGAACTGAAACCTTTTAGATCATAAATATGCATTGAAAAAAATGTTGAAAATACCCCCCCCCTTTCCGAGCAATTATCTCGTTTTTAATAACACTTCAGTACTTAAAAACTCAAAACGAACAAGCCACACCATATCATGCTCGCAGGGCTAAATTATACACAGCGATAATAGAAACTTTCCACTTGGAGAGAACCCCGTATTGTGCTATTATTCAACACATTAAACAAAAAATTGACACGTACAGACACATTTCAAAGTTTGTCAAAAAGTGTATCACAAACTGGTATCCCTTCATTTCAAAATTTCACATATGTAACGGGCATTGTAGCCCCTTGCAATGATGCACACCTGGCTTGTTCTGCGCATTGATCCAGTCTGTTTTTTTTCTTGTTAGAAATAAATTGTTGTTGCAATCAACTCCACTCACGAGTCAGAGTGTGTCCCAGTAGTTGTACAATGTTAATGTCATAGTGGGCGCTCACTCTTAGGGCCCATTCAGTTGAAGCGTAAATAATAGAAAGATGGCAAACGTTGGTCATTATAGGGATGCATTGCTCGGTGTTCGAAAGTGTTGTTACGCCGTTGTATCCTCCTTTCGCAGATAATTCGTCCAGTATTTGTATGAAACTGACGTGCAGAGCTGGTCATTGTGAGAAAGCGATCTCGAAGACACCAGAGCAGTATCTGTCTGTCTTCTTGGGTAGTATCGACCTGTGATCTGCCTGGTCTGAGTCTGTTAGAAAAAACTCCACTGACTTGGAACCTATTTTACAGGATATTGATGGTAGTATGGGAGCAATGAAGCATCCGCGCCAACCTACGGGGCAATAGTACAGCCTCAGGTATTCAAATTGCCCAACAGCGCTCATTAGGGCTTAACTTTGGCATCTTGTAAGGCAACGTAAGTCAATAAAAACCTGCTGAAATGTGTATTCTATGTCACTTGTTTTTTGGGTTATACAATCGCTAATGTGATGATTTAAACACAATTTAGACCATTTCATAATTTCGGCGGAACTTAAGTCACAAAACATGTTAATTTGTATGTAGGTCACATGACCACGTGGTAAATTTTTGTTAAAAAAAATATCAACGCGGAGTCATCGTTGGGTATATTATGGTGAGTGATATGCAAAATTTCGCTCACCTACTTACCTGAACAAGGGCACAGTTACGAAAAAACAAAGTGAAAAGTTTCTTTTGCCGCTGAGTATAGATACATGATAAAACCCAGCACTCTGCCGTCCGCTCAAAAGGGTTAATTAATCAATTTGACCCCTGGTCAGAGGACGACGTATTTGTACACACAGCATCACGCACGCACACACACACGTCATGCACACATACACACATCCGCACAAACACACACACACACACACACACAC
>NW_004797769.1:247809-250655 GCF_000002075.1 Aplysia californica | reverse complement strand
AACCAAACAAAACACCCCCCCCCCAAAAAAAATCAAAAAATCTATCAGGAACAACAAGACAGTGGCCAGATTATGTCTGACTATTTTTACGTACTCTTTGAACTTCTTACGTGAAGGAAATAATAGATATTCCAATTACGTTTATTCCCGATCCAATAGAACACACAACAATAATTTCATTCAGTTCGGGCACAGCGCAGCAGAGGTCACGAATTATGCCTTTTGATTGATGATTTCCGGTATTTGTGGTGTAGCGGTTATGCTCGACGCTGTTGCATGAAGAAGGTGTTGGTTCGATTCCCATTCTTTTTTTTTCTCTCCTTTAACAACCCTCGCCTGCCACTCGGGATTTAGTATCCCACTCAGCCCAGGTTGTTGGCTATGACAGGCAGAGTGGGATGCCCGTTTTCCTGATGACTTAAACACACGATAAATAAATTATGTTCACAATCACTTCTACAGGTCGACAACTGGACAAGCTGGTGGTTTTCCCCACTTTCATCAGGGACACGTGTCACCGATTTATGGTTTGTATTACTTGTCTAAGTACCAAACCGAGTGGTTAGACATGAAATGTCTGCAGATCTTCTTATGCGTAATAAGGGAATCTTCCAAGTTGGTGGACTGGCACACAAGTCTCTATGGTTTCATTCCCAAACAACCAAACTGACCCTGAAAGCGACCCACATTATCTCAAAAAGTAAAAACGTTGGAATCCTGACATCAATGGATTTTGCACAAAAATATGCTTATGGGGAAGTACGACAGTTGAACTAAAAAATTACACACGAACTACTTTGAAAAGGGCCCAAACGCATGTGGCCCTTTTTCTGTAAAATAGAATGCATTACTGTCATCTCCAAACAAGCAAACTAAAAAACATAGATGTTATACTTTTTCTGATGACCAAGGGTAAGGATTACAAGTAAATACATGTATTGGACTGCCCCACCGCCCCATAATCCACCCCATACCCGCCTTCCTCTCTCCCACTCCTCTAACCGCTTACCTACGTAAAGTCTCCCTTCCTCTCTACTCCCTGCTACAGCCACAACCCTAAGTACCCAAAAACTCCACCTCCTCTTTGCTCATCTCCACATCCAACTCCTGCAATCTCTCCCCCCGGCTCCCCCCACCCCCTTTAAGGATAGGACAAATTTAATCACACGTGCGTGCTTCCATGCGGCATTTGAGACTTTCCTCAGTCGTTCTGGAAATTGCCGCCTTTCTGAGAGTTAGGCCGTGACTTACTTGAGACAGACCACTAGAACTCAGAGCACAAATCACGGTAACGGTCACCTGATGCGATGATAAGAATATACTTAACAATTAATAGCAGAAAAGAAGAAAACGGTATAATATTCCGTCACTCAGAGAGAAAAAATAAATAAAAGAATTTCAAAGTAAAAACGAAATCCTCTTCTTTATAAAAATTATTTATTTTTCATCACTCGGCAGGATGAAACTATTAATACTCGTTTTTTAAGATGCACTCCCTTAATTTAAACAAAACTCATGCGCGGAATAAAAATAGCATAGTAGCGGCAAACAGCAGAGGGATTTTGATATATACATTCTTTAACGTTGCTGTTTAGTCTCAATAAGCAATACGCATTACATTTTTTAGTTTACTTCTGACAATGGAGGATAACTAGTTTAAATGTTGATGACAACTTTATTCTGACAATTAGGTGCAACCAAGCACAGAGTTAGGTTGGTTTCTTTATTTACAGAACTGGCAGGACATTTGCTGCCGCACCATCGAGCTGGATTTAGATCAAATGTTCCTCCTGAAAAAACAAACAAAAAACCAATAGCGTCAAAAACAGCTTTAACGTAGAGGTGGGAAAACATTCAGATCGGAAGCCACTTCAACTGAGCCACAGACAGTAAAGGACCACACTTTTAAAAGGTGGACAAACTGCACCAAGTAACCTTATTTGTCTTTGAAGAAAACACAGAATATAAGCCCATATTGGAATCATAACCATAACTAAAGTTGAAAGAATTTAAACACGTATTTTTCTTACTTTACACAACTAAAACAAGTCTTCACTCGATGCAAGCTTGTCACTATATGTATCCACTTTTTAAAAGGAATATTCATGTACAGTTGTCTATTTCCTTGTTCAAAAAAATCGCCGGATGGTTCCATAGGCCACTCAAAACTGTAATAATACATTATTTATATTTAATGAGCCTTATATGGTCCGCGGTCCGTAGACTGCCCACCGCAGCATTATAGTCACTCCACACTAGAACGAGTATATGAGAGAGCCAAAAATGAACAGTCTCACCGATAACTCAATATGTGCGCTGGCGTATGATTATGAGTTGTTTTGCGGCCAGATCGATATCTGCTGTCATCGTATGGACATATGGCCGTTTCTAAGTTTGGCCGTGTGAGAGGACCACTCTGATGGAGGCTGGCGATACGAGTAAAGAAAATGGAAGTGTACATTCAGCGCAACTGCCTTTTGGCGACTGATGAGCCACATAGATTGGATCTCCCGCGCTTCCCATGTCATTTTGCTGGCTCTCTGATTCCATCTCCATCAAGGCGGACTTATTATTGTGCGGGCGATAATGTCAAGACCGCTTCGGGACATTTGAGAGAAATGAGTTCTCGTCAAATTCTCGAGCTGCGCTGTCCTTCTGTGTTTATCTTGACCTACGTCATTCGCCTTGTCACTTTCACTACTGTTGCTGTAGCCAAAAGCTGTCCTTTTTATCAACGTTGTTATGATATATAAGGCATTGGTATACCTTTCATTGCAGCTAATATTGCTCGTTTCTAAAGTGTCTTTGTGTTTCCCATTTATCTTCCACTTATTTTTTGCCATTCT
>NW_004797769.1:244461-245752 GCF_000002075.1 Aplysia californica | reverse complement strand
GGGAGAGAGGAGGAGGGAGGGGAGAAAGAGAGAGTCAGAGAGAGAGAGAGAGAGAGAGAGAGAGAGAGAGAGAGAGAGAGAGAGAGAAAGAGAGAGAGAATATGGCAGGAAGAAGAATGGGTTGGGCGGGAGGAGAAAAACAAACCAGACCTACAGCAACGTTGAAGACAATTTTGAAAAGAAAAGTTAAAGACACAGCAAGCATAACAATCAAGAAGGATACTCACCCATCCATCTCTCTCTCTCTCTCTCTCTCTCTCTCTCTCTCTCTCTCTCTCTCTCTCTCTTCCCCCGCCTCCCCCTCCGCTCCTCCCCCGCCTCAACATACACACACAAAGACACACGCACAAAAACCCCCAAACAACCGATAGATATAAGTGTAGATATATATATATAATATACCATGTATACCTGATTTCGACGAACAAGATGCACACATTACACTCATAATTCAGGACTATACTGAGATTGCGACACGGGCTTTTGCAATCAGACCCAAATCACGTCTTAGTACCCATAAACCGCTTACGTCATCCACTCCCTCTAAGTCATCTTCACTCCGCGTGATCTAAAGTACGGTTCCTAATTATCGCCGCTCAGATCGACGCAGTAACAGTTACTCGACAGATGTAAAATACCTCCCAAAGTTAAATATTTATATGGAGGAAACGAATAAAATGTAAAAGAAAAACATACAAGTCAAAGGTTTTCGTTCCTTTGAGTAAAGAGAGCACGTAGACAGAATAATGGTTATTTAGTGCCGGGGAAAAATAAGACAGACAGACAGAAATAACAGCGGGAGAGTAAAGAAGTGGGACCTACCAGTGGTGCACACTAACTACCCGCCAATTCTAAAGGATTCCCACATATTTGCAAGGAATGACTATATACAACGCAACCGGAATCTGTCAAACTGATAAACAATAACAATTTACAACTCAACGGGCATCCCGGGTATTTTCGTCATTCATGCATAATCACATAAAGTCCAATAGAAGCCACCCGAGAGGGACAAACTTCAGCGAGGTGGAAGCTTGACTGTATCTCTGCTCATCAAGGTTTCTGCTCGCGTCACTCCCAGTTTCCGTCGAGAGCAAGCACATTATGTGCCGGACCTCATTTGCATGTCCAGTTTCTGCTATCCGGAGGGGAAGCGTCTCTGAAGATTTTCAAAAGCGCAAGTCGTTCATTCAGGAAGAGGGAAACACAATTTAACGTCCACGTCCGATAAATTGACACCAGGGAATCAAGATGACAACGTCTCTTTCTGATTTTAAAGCGCACACACACA
>NW_004797769.1:240525-244271 GCF_000002075.1 Aplysia californica | reverse complement strand
CACACACACACACACACACACACACACACACACACACGAGCAAGGAAAAAGAAGCTGAAACATCCAACCACACCAAACGACACAAACAAACAAAAAACCCTACGACATCTGACCGCCTTACCAGGGCACTAAGGCATTGTCGGTCAACCCAAATGTCTTCTCCATTATTTGTTGGCTGAAAGTTTCTCAAACTATTCGAACCGTCAGCATTTACACTCCCAAAGAAGTCCCATCTCAGGCGTAAATTATAATTGGTGAACAGTCCCATCACAGGGTAGGCAGATGCAGCAGGAACAAAGGAGTGAAATCATAAACTACTTCATATAACAGAGTAAAACAAATAACCAGAGCTGGTAAACAAACTTCAAGCAAGTTTTTGAGCATAGAAAACAATGTCTAACATCCCACTACGAACGGTTTCGTTTGGTTTCAACACGAGTTTTATAACACTTACGATAACAATAGGTCATACGAGCGCAGAAGATTACAGGTGCTACTGGAGCGTAAAACACACAGAAAAGGAGGAGACAATAATAAGGACGAGAGATGTTTGACAGGAAAGAAGGAGCAGACCACACCAGAGCACCCACTCACTACAAATGATACGAAAAGGTCAAACCAGCACCTAAAGATTGCCGAAAACGGTCAGTCCAATCAGAACACGTTACAAGAATGGTCAAGCCAATCCGCACAGAGCGGCAAAAGGTCAGATAAAAGTCTGGACCTGGTAAAAAGATCCAAGCCAATAGCTGGGTCTGGTTCACAAGGGTCAATTCAATCTAAACAAATTTCATTATTCCTTGACCGAATTAGGGCTCAGCACATGAACGCAATTATAGCCACGTAGTGCTTGAAGGAAAAAAGTAAGGTAAACAGAAGGAACACAGTGGTAGCAAAAATGTTAGGCACCCCCCCCCCCTACCCCAATTTCCAATTCAATGCGAGTCTTTTTCTTTTATTCCTATCGATACCATTTAGATCATTTGGGAGACAGGATTCGACCTTGACACGTCTGGGCCTAACCGGGTTGATGGGGATAGCCCACATCGTCCCAGCAGATAAACCGAGATACTAGATAATAATTCATCCTATTCAGAATTCAAACTTGGGGTCTGCGTGTGACAGCGAAGCGCCTAACCGCTACACCACACTTGCCAATCTTCCGCTTCCGATGGGTTTTTTTTCCCTTTTTTTTTTTAGCAGAGGTTTTACGGCACTCGCAACTGCATAAGGTCTTATGAGCGCCAGACGATTAGAGGTGTTACAAGAGAGTAACAAAAATAAAAAAGAAGAAGGGGAGATAAGGACGACAGCTGTTTGATAGGAAAGAAGAAGCAAACCACGCCAGAGCACCCGCCAACCACCCACTCTTCAGATGTTAAAGAGCACAAAGTGCCAAAAACAACGTCCATAGTAAGTACAGTGAGGGTAGAAAGTGTAACAGACATGGGCGAAAGGAGTCTGTGAGCAGTACAGGGCGGTCACACTAGTCCTGAGACCAAGTTTCCAAGCGTGCACAAATGGAGTTCTGAAAAGAAACGCTCAAGGACACACACAAGGGACCATCGCATTTGGCACTGGCTGTTAGGGTATACAGTCGGGCAAGTCGTCTTTGTTCAGCTATATTCTTAGGGCTTGACAAGATTTTGTGAGAGGAGCTTTCACTATTGTCCATTTTTAGAGAGGGAGAGAGAGAGAGAGAGAGAGAGAGAGAGAGAGAGAGAGAGAGAGAGAGAGAGAGAGAGAGAGAAAACACACACACACACGTACAAACTTGAACTGACGTACATATGTACTTTCACACACAATCACACATATACACACATACACAAACGCACACACACACATACACGCACGTACACACACACACACACACACACACACACACACACACACACTAGCACACACAAACAAACACTTTAACGCATACACACAACCAAACACACACACACACGCACACACCATCGATCTATAGAATATTACGATCTATTCGCTGTGTTCGATCACCCATATATTTAACCTATGTTCAAGAGGGGGATCTTTTCCTCTTTTATTCAGGCACGTCGGCCGCTAATGAATTATATGCCGAAATCGCTAAAAAGAACGCTGTCACGAAGGAAAGAGAACGCAGGCAAGTGCAGCGTTGACACAAGGCACACGAAGCTTTCCCCCCCACTACCGCCAGCTCTTCCGCTGGCTATTTCCTTCTCTCGCTCCTTTTCACTTGCTGTTTCTCTCCTTCTGTCGTTATAACTCTTTTCAAGGGACAAAAGAAATTCTTCTTTCTATATTTACCAGTCTCTACCGCGGTCTACACGGAACGGTTGTGCGTTTACACTTCCAATCAAATCGATTGATACTGCAGTCGCAGGGCCAACAAAAGGCCAGTGCGGGCCTTACTTCTTTTTTTTTTTTTTCAAGCACTTGACTTTATGAAACTGTAAATAACAAAAAGGACGCAAGGAGAAAGATAATAATGCTTCTGACTTTTATTTTTAAAAAAATAAATTATTTCCTATACACATAAAAATGTCTGCACTGAATTTCCCAGAGAGGACATAACAAGATTAGACGACATACTTATTCATTCTGTCTCTGTCGGTCTGTCAATCGGCCTATCTTTCTATCTGTTTGTCGGACAGACCAACAGATATACTCATATACCCACAAACATACATACAGTAGGCCGACATACACAAAAGCATAAACACACACACACACACACACACACACACACACACACACGCAAACACACAGATTCTCACAAAAAACCCACACACTTGTCACACTATTTATGTCTGTACGTGGCCGCACATCGTTCAAACCGTCGTCAGTTTCCTCTCACAACCTTTTTCGTCTTTTTTTTTTCTTTCTTTCCGTTCATCTCTCCTGCCACTTTCCATCAACGAGCCACAAAAGAAGCGGATCGTTGGACCGTGTCACAGGCAGGTCCTACTTGTTTACTTTTCGTCTGTTTTTTTTTCTGTCTGTCTGTCAATATTTATCTCAGCACCAAATGATCTTTTCAAGGTCAGAGTGTTATTTTTTCCCCAGAGAAAAAGAGATACGACCCCCCCCCCCCGCCATCAGCCCTAAAAAACCCCAAACCAAAGCAACATGGAATGAACAAATAACAAAAAAAAAAAACAACAAACCCAAAGCAAAACAAACCAACCAACAAAAAAAGCCAAACAAACGGACAAAACAAAACAACAAAAAAAAAAAAGCAAAAGGACAAACCAAAAAGATTTTGAAAAAAGAAACTCCATCAACACGAAGTCCCAATCCTCAATTTCTGTGGTTCAATTCGCGATAGATTTTCTCCGAGCGGGTTTCCGAGTTTGATCGCAGAATCGATTAACGTCTCCAAAGGCGTGCCAAACCCGACCGTATTCACACATACACACACAAACAAATACACACAAACACACACATACGTACTTACTCACGCTCAAACACCACACACATACACACAGGCACTAACAGACGCACATATACATACATCCAGGCATACACACAGACACACGCACGTACACACGTATAGCACTGCACCATGTTGCGTCAAACCTCAATATGAACTTAAAATTAATTAAAAATTCATAACAACTTATTATCTTTCTCTTTTCAAAACACACACACACACGCCTACACACACACACACACCCACACATACACACGCACACACACGATCAAACACATATCCTTGCACGCAAAAACAAACATTCACACACACACACACACACACA
>NW_004797769.1:230821-238727 GCF_000002075.1 Aplysia californica | reverse complement strand
CACACACACACGCACACACACACACACACACACACGCACGAACGCATGCACGCGCCCGCGTAAACATGATCAAGCCCAAGACCAGAGAGACAAAAGAAAATAATAACCAGAAAGACAAGATAAACAGGACAGAAAAGACGGCGCTATGTCATTGAAATGGTTATAAATCTGTAGGGTTTAAAGAGTCTACAGCATCCATTTTGTTCACCTGATGATGGGCGAGCTGTACTCACATTTTGTTCAGCTGAAGTTGAAGACCCGTTCAGAGTTATCGGTTTTGTAACTCTACGACTATCTTTATATTGCAAAGGTGAGTGTGTGAGGAGAAAACAAACAAACAACCAGTCACATAAACACACAGATGTTAATTCAGAGCTGAGACATAGTGAGACATACAGACAGACACGAAAGAAGGATAGAAAAGAAGAACCTATCAGGAGTGCTCAAACCAGCCCCCCCGTAAGGGTGAGAAGTGAGAAGTACTGACACTGAGAATGCAACGCAGACAACCCGTAAATACTTCTTTATTTTAATTAAGCTCATGTCTGAGTAACCAAAAGCACAACGGTATCGTAATGGACAGTTCAGAAGAAAAGAGGGGGTAGAAGAATGACCGAAGCATCAGATGGAAAGATAACGAACTAGGACTTATCAGAGGATTCTTCCTGCCGTCGCCCATAATATATCATTGCACCTGTACAACTGGTTTTTGGCTTCTGTACAACTGGTTTTTGGCTTCTGTATAACTGGTTTTTGGCTTCTGTACAACTGGTTTTTGGCACCTGTACAACTGGTTTTTGGCTTCTGTACAACTGGTTTTTGGCACCTGTACAACTGGTTTTTGGCTTCTGTACAACTGGTTTTTGGCTTCTGTACAACTGGTTTTTGGCTTCTAAATAAAAAGCACAGAACGACGGACAATGACGGCTTGTCAGAGCCAGGAAAAGCAAAATAGATGGAGGAACGAGTGATCCGAACAGACGAAGAAGACCGGCCTTCTTCACAAACAATTAAAAAAAACCCGACAGCCGTGACAGCCCCAAAACTCTCAAGGCGGTTTCCATCTTTTCTTCATCATTTTTCTGCTTCCGTTGGAAAAGGCAAAGGCCAAATTACTCAACCACCCTTGCACCTTCCCGGCCGTCTGTGCCGCTAAACTGACTAAATTAATTTCCATTTCGGTCACTGCACGAACACCCCGGAAGCAACAAGGGGCAATCTGTCTCCAGGCCTAACGACAGACGTCAAGACTACGAGGCCTAAAGTCATAAGGGGGGAGCGAGCGGCGGCTGATGTTACCAGGCGGACAGTTAACGGCTGGGGGTCCCCCCAAATCTACCCGACCGGCGCACCAGCTCTATTTGCAAACCGCCCTTTCCCCCAGGGGCTCCAGATTTTCAATTAAGTCCGCGAAGACTTCCTGGTAAGACACTTGGGACTCATCCACTCACACCGCCTGAACTGGTGGTCCGGGGTCAGGTTGAGTTTTACCGTCAGTTGGCACCATACGGACACATTTCGCAAGGAACAAATTATATATTATTATGGTTTAGTAGAATAATTCAACTAATATAATATATCTACATGTAAACACAACATGGGATGGCACGCGGGATTTAACGCCCGTTCAACAGTGTTGATTATTTGAGGGCCGTGTTTAGTCTATCTGCGCAGGAACGTGTGTGTGAGGGCAGAGCCTTGAAAATGTTCGCCCCTATCGACATTACTTATATTTTATAGAGGTAAGTTAAAAAACAACAACCCAACAACAGCAACAATCTAACAATCTCTCACTTTTTGGCAATTTCATGAGACAGTAAAAGAGAGTGAGATATTTTTCATATCTATTCGTCTATTCCACTGACGTATCCCCAGTTAGTAATGTGAATACATAGCGGTATGTGTGTCACGGCAAAAACGAAAGGTCCATCAAGAGTGGCCTTTTCTGTCATCCCTATTTGCAACGGATTGGATTTGAGCAAAGAGAAACATATTAACCCGATTATAAACACTAGATGCAGGGTAAAAAAACCTCGGGACAGACAAGCAGCAACACTAGGGGTAAAGAGAAGTAGGATCCAGCAAACGACTCTCTAGTCTCCACCCAGCCGCGCAGGTTTGCTTGGTGAACTGGCGCTTTTATTCTTTCCTAAACACGATTGATGCTTTTGATTGGAAGGCGGAATTAATGAATTCGTTTTCTGATTAGTACTCGCCTTCCTCAAAAGCTGTTAAGTATTGAGTTTCTCTCCTCCCGTTGTGCGGGCGACGAACGGAAATTAGAAGCTTCCTGCTGTAAATTACAAGCCAAACACTGAATAACTTAAATTTAGCGCCGCAGCTCGGCGGAGTCGTGACTTTGATCAGCAATATGAACATATTATTACCATGGGTGCAAGCCAAGCGTTGGACTGGAAATCAATATCTTGTTCAAAGGAAGCAATACATGCATAACGTAAAGTATGGTCCGTGCTCAAAACCCCCCAACGCACTGAGCAATAAATACAAAGTACTTCGGATGGAAAAGGGGGGGAAGACTGAAACCAGAATGTGTCGAGTAAGCATGGGGTTGACGAAGATATAACTGTATTTTCATGCGTAGTTTGAATGACTCCCATGAAATATTGTCATATACTTAGGAATAATTGTGGCGTACCCTTTACGGTAACCCCCGCCGAACACCTGCCGATTGATTGTGCACCTCGAGGCTAATCCAAGCCAAATCGTTGTGCCTGTATTACGCCACCTTAGAATTACAAAGTTTTGTCTAGACAATTTTGGCCGTTTTGAGTTACTAAGACAATGGGGCCATAAACCAAATGTTTTATCTGCTCTATCAAAATCGTAAGATTACTCGGAGTTGTTATCAAGATATTCAAAGAACTGTATTCGAAAAAGCTTGACATGTTGTGAAACCCACAATTTTTAAGGTAAATTTCTCAAAACGAAGTACTGAGCAGATATAACTTAGTTATTCTAGGGTAGCGACGTTACCATAGACTTGCATCATAATATCCATAAACGGGACTGTCATCGCTGCCGTTCTTTCCTTTCTATAAAAAAGTAACTTCTGCTGTGATGCGCAACATGGACGGAAAAATTAAGCTAAAAACACCAGTCTCGTTACATGTATTTCGGTACGCACCCAACCGTTCCTTCCTCGTCCGTCATTTGATTACAAATTGAGTCAAATGGAGCCTTCAAATAAGTACGCCAGAGTGCTCAGTCGTAGACATTATAATACAAGCCTATGGTTGCTACAGATAACTTCTGAGTTGGGCGAGCTTTCGAGTCCTATGTTGAGATGGAGGGGGGAAAAACCCGTACAATAATCGTAAGCATTTCCTTGTGGATGAGCTCTAGACCAAATGAGTTTTAGTGAGGGGTAAACATTGTCACACGAACAAATTTCAGGGTTCAGGTGTGAACCGGGTTTATGGTGATAATTGTATTGTTTTTCTTCTTTTGATGCTATATTACTCTTTTTTATTCGACAATTTTGCGGGAAATACACAGGCAAAAATACGCAACTTCCAAAATTAGCATTTACAGTTTACCTTTCTTTTACCTCTCCACGATTAGGGAACAAACATAAAAAATTATTTGTCTCATTTGTATGCAGAGATCAAAACGTTCTTGTCATTTATATGACTTATAAAGTGGCGAGGGAGATGTTGTATAATATGAACACGATCACAAACACCATAGGAGACAAACAATTTTGGTTAGATCACTGCATTTCTCTCACCAGCTTTTCATTTGGTTATTCTTTCATTCAAACAGTTGCATTCACCATTCTTATGAAATATGATCATGTGTAGGTAAAACATAAGTCTTTAAAGAAAAGAAAACCATCTCACTTCTTATTTCTTTTACTTTCTCCCGCGGTCAATGAAACGACAGTCAGTATCTATCCCACAATTGTAAAACAGTACACGCCATCTTAGCTGACCTACTTCCAGCTCCAGCTCTTTCCCCTCCAGTAAAGACATAATTAAAACCCTATTTGCAAGCAGAGTAATCGAACAAAAAGAGGAAGTGTAAGTAATTACTTCTCTTCCCGAAGCCAACAAACTGTTGGTGCGTGGATGTAAGGCAGAGGGGCAAAGTTTGAACCCACACTGTGAAGAATAATGTAGAAGACACGTTTTCCTCTTTTCTTCATTCATAACAAAACTAGTATTGATTGAAAGAAAGGGGTGAAATGTGCAAGATGAATCGTGTTTTGGCTTTGTTCACAGCATCGTACTGCCCTTTCTTTCTTCTTCCCCCCAAACAGAAAGACATCCAGCTTCTATCTCCTATGCTTGTCTACGGTGTTTCCCTACGTACCCTGGTTATATGCAGGTGTTTCTTGGACTGCTACATATCTGCTTTAGTTTTAGTGACAGTTTTAGAGCACTGGCAGCACAATACGGTCATACAGGTTCCGAAAACTAATATTACAAGAGAGTAACTACCATAAACAAGAAAGAAGGGGGAAATAAGGACGATAGATGCTTGAAATGGAAGAAATGGCGAACCACACCTGAGCCCCCGCCAACCACCCACAGAATCTAAATGTATTCATATCTATTATCTATAATTACCCAGAGAAAGAAACAAGGGGAGAGAGAGAGAGAGAGAGAGAGAGAGAGAGAGAGAGAGAGAGAGAGAGAGAGAGAGAGAGAGAGAGAGAGAGAGGGAGAGGGGCGCTTAGCCAAAAGTCGAGGTCTTAATTGTGTTTTCCTTAACGCCTCGACTAAACGACTGACTAAGCAACTCTCTGATCTCAGTAAGCACCAGTTCGACACGTCAACGAACTCGTTTTCCTTAACGAAAATCGCAGAAAAACAACCCTGGGAAACTCCGGTAAACAAAGAATTTAAATTGAAGATTTTCCATATAAGTCAAATCAAAGCGTGGCGTTGGCACACCCTGTCGTAAACCACTGCATCAAATACCACACAAGAAGCAATGCCAAAAATAACATTTCCACCTCTACTTTTTCGGAACCACAGC
Source organism: Aplysia californica (assembly GCF_000002075.1). NCBI lineage: Eukaryota > Metazoa > Mollusca > Gastropoda > Aplysiida > Aplysiidae > Aplysia > Aplysia californica. Next base: position 233,726 of record NW_004797769.1, on the reverse strand, counting down.
CTATTTTCGGGATGTGAAATAATGGAAAACCACAAGGATTGGTCGCTCGATAAGCCATGCTATGGTCGCTGATGTACGTTAGACACTGTTTGCAATGAGTCTTTCCGTCCTTGTAAGCCTTTGCTTTGAGGATTATAGACCACCATAGGTGAATGCTATTTACTACATGGTCTTTGACGGACAAAGGTGTTCCGGGCCTATACAACGGGTTTATGGCTGTTGTTGATTTAGAATTGAGCAGACGGCACTGCTTTTGTTTTGGTTAGCTAGTTTTTTTAAGGGAGCGGAAGAAAGGTCATTGGTTTACGGCAGATGTCGATTCCAAAGCCTAAATGCAAGTCTTTAATTTGAGGGTTATGATTTAGATGCACTGCTTTAAATAATCCAAAAGCCTTTGGTGGTTTTTTTCATTATAGCTAAAAAGTTATACTAAATGACATTGGCATAACACTCAGCCTCTGAATACTTTACACATACTAAATAGCAACATTAAGTTGAACAGTACACTGTGCTCTGAATTAACTAAAAATCTAGATAAACTACTCTAAAATCTAAGAACAGAGCAGAATTGAGCTGACTTTTGAATGCAGCAAAAGATTTGAACTAAGAAATGGCGGAGTGGACAAAAATGCAACACAGCGTGCAAGGCAACTGGAATTCCAGGTGTTCTCGTACTTCCATACACCTTGCAAGACAAAATATTTCGGTAAAAACTTGGTTTCCAGTTTGGGACAACCAGATGCCGAAGCTTGTTTCCATCACAACTGAACGGACAAAATATTAGAGTCTGAATTCGTACTGTGTGATTAATCTACTTAATCGATTTGAGCAAACTAAAAAAAAATTGTCTGCATAGAACAAAAAAGGGACTTCTTATTGCACGGGATAAAAGGAAATAATGTAAGCCCACCTGATGACTTTCATCTTTCCTGAGCTCTATTAGTTGATATCATGGTGAAAGAATGAGGTGAAAGAAAAAATAATCAATTTTTTCCGCATATTGCAGAGACAACCTTTCGAGAGCAAAATTTATCTCTGTTAGACTGATTGTCTCATTGTTTTGCAAAATAAAGTCACGAATTTGATTCCAAAGTAGTGAAGATGTATTTAGTATCTTTGTCTTTCTAATCAGACCCGTCTCCTAAAATAACTAAAACTGGAGGGGGTGGTGGGGGTGATGTTATATAATATAAGGCATCACAAATAGTTATTTTTAACCATATATCATATCCTATTTTCACTTTATCTACTCTCTCTCTCTCTCTCTCTCCCTCTACTCTCTCTCTCTCCCCCCACACACTCTATTCTCTTTCTCCATCTTTTCACTCTTTCACCTCTCTTTCTATTCTTTCTATTTTCACTCTCTCTATCCCCTCTCTCCTATATCCCTCTTTCTATTTCCCCTCTCTCTCTTTCCCTCTCTACTCTCCCATTCTCTCCACCCCTCTCTCTCTACTCTCCCCTTTCTCTCTCTCTCTCTCTCTCTCTCTCTCTCTCTCTCTCTCTCTCTCTCTCTCTTTCTCTCTCTCTCCCTCTCTCTCTACTCTCTCCGGGAGAAGTAGGGTAACCACCAAGACTGAGCATTGCCAATCGATTCCCTGAACTTATTTGTGCCGGGATCAACAGCAGCTTGAAGGGCAGAGTTGCTTAAGGTCTCGCAGGGCACTCAAGTACCACTGGCACGCCCCCCCCCCCACCAGCTCGGACGGACGGAAAAAGGCTTTTGTTTGTTATAGTCCTGGAGAGGTTTTTCAACATAATAGTGCGCTGGCGTAATTAATAATGAGAGGACTGCCTTTCTTCACGCTGAATTTGATTTGGCCGTATCGGAGCTAGGATCAGCAGCTTTCAAAATTTTGACACTACTGTTGTTATACTTAGCTTTGGTTCTTCAAAAGAAACCCAACACAGTTTTTTTGAAGGGAAACCCAAAGCAGATTAAAAAAAAAGAAAAAGAAAAAAGAAAACACACACACATACGAACATACACACACGCAGACACACACACACACACACACACACACACTCACACACACACAAACACACACACACACACAAGCACACACACACACAAGCAGAACATTTTCAAAGGGGTCTTTCAGATTGATCCTGAATGTTTTGATAGAATGGAATTCATGCCACCAAAATGTATTATCTGCGTCTTGAAGTTGTATTTTCTGTTAATAACTTTGCGAGGGAATGTCAGGAAAGAGCTTAATAATGATGTAGTATGGCATGGTTATGTAAAGTGTGAAAATAATTATAGGGCAAGGGATGGTATGACATTGTGAGGTGTTGTGTGGTGAGGGGTAGTGTGGTGTGGTGTGATGTTATGAGGTGGGGAGGGGCATAGTGTTATGTGGTGTGGTGTGGTGTTGTAGGGTGTAGTGGGGTGTGGTGCGGTGTGGTGTGATACAGGATGGCTATGCATAACAAAGTCCGATCCCTTTCCCAAAATAATACGGTCAAAGCCAGAGACAGCTCCAAGGATGCATGACGTCTATTTCCCTCAATGCTCAGCTAAGTGGGCAGATGATAGTGGATAGTTCGAGAACGCCCCTTTATGGATTCAAACCAGAGACCCTGGAGCAGAAGCCAAACATAATATCAACCTGATCTAATGCCGTGCCCGTTCACCATGCAAATAGAAGCGATATCATTATCACACACAAAATTGGCTCACGATTATACGGTTTATGACGCAGTCCCGTCGAAAAGAAATTCTGTAAAAGTTGGAGCGTTGAGCTATTTCCAGACTAGTGGCCCCCTCTGGGTGAAAGCTGCCCGAATGGAGATGACGCCATAAACTTTGTTTGCTTGAATATCAGTGGTGGAGCCAGGCTGTTCCAACAAAAAGTACTCACCCACGCGCCGCACACACACACACACACACACACACACACAC
>NW_004797769.1:228517-229535 GCF_000002075.1 Aplysia californica | reverse complement strand
CACACACACACACACACACACACACAAACACACACACACAAACTAGTACACACACTACTTGACATAATCTGCTGATTATAAGAAGAGAGATCCTCTATTTCAAGTCTGCTTAAGAATAGAGACAATCCAGGCTTTGTGAAAAACAGAGGACGAGAAATTTATTATTGTTTGCACTTTAAGGGACTCGGCTTACTGAAAGCAAATTGCCACAGTGATCTGAGATGTAAAGGGTTTGATAAAAGCGATAACGATATCTCTGACTAAACGAAACAAAACACAAACAATAACGCAAAAACAACAATATCGTAACATCAACGGTAACAACAGCATCAGTAAAAACAGTTGCAATAATAACAACAATAAAAACAACAGCAACTGTAACAACAAACAAACAACATTAAAACAATAACAACAACAATAACGACGACAACAACAACAACAACAACAACAAACAACAAAAACAACAACAACAAACAACAACAAACAACAACATCAACAGCAACAAGAACACAGTGATAACTAATTCTGTGGCACGAGATCAGAAAACTGCTATTGACGTTATTTCTGTCATCTCGTTCGCTTTTAAACAAACCAATTGCTTCTCCATTCAGAAGCCTTTGCTCCAAATAGAAGCAGCACTCGTAGCAAGAGCGATTAAAACAACAATAGCAATAGCTTTCTAAGCAACAATAACAAGAACAGCACTACAGCCTCAAAGAAAATGTACCCCCCCCCAACCCATGTCAATAAAAAAGACAATAACAACAAACAAATAAACAGTGGAAGTTTTGAGCTAAAAGCACGATCGAGTAAAAACGTGAACTGCAAAAATCATGGATTGGGAGTACACTCAAATGAAAGAAATATGAGAACGTACTCTTACTGGTAAATGTGGCAATAAGTCCAGGTAAAATGTTGTTGGAAAAAAACATTAGACAAGAACAAAAGACTGGAAGTTTTTCACCAGTATTAACGTCCCAGATAACATGCATACCTAAAGTAACCCCTCCCCCCCCCT
>NW_004797769.1:226298-228141 GCF_000002075.1 Aplysia californica | reverse complement strand
CCATACACACACACACACACACACACACACATATATATATATACAATATATTATATGGGTACTCACCTCTCTCTGCTGGCCGGCGGGACATTGGTCAGTGTGACGTAGTTGGTGCGGACACTGCGCAGACTGGCCAAGATCTGGGCGAACGGCGTCACAATCAGGTCCTCCGCATGCCTGGAAGAATTAAAAAGTGTAAAGTTTTTCCGCTTAGATGTTTTATCCTGGGACCCCTTCCTCCCATCAGTCGAACTCTTCCTCCCACTTTGTCGGCCGTCGCGATTTTTCCCATTTTTGTTGAAGAGGGGGGACAGAAAATTCAGTTTCTGCATGGTGTGACTTGACGCACCGATGCTTCGGTTGTATCGTAGACTATCCAAACTTCTGTTCAGAGAACATTGTGATGGTGGGTAGGATATTCAGGGGGCTCAACGATTCCCACACCGAAGCAGGAAGCGATGTTATTTCCTTCAGAATTTCGAATTTGTTTCTCCTTCCTCATTTCCCCCACTTGTTTTGGGACCTCACACCAAAAACTTTCGAATGGAAGGACCAGTATTCTATTCTCAAAGTGTTGATGCGAACTGAACTCAAGACAAAGCCATTGGGAATCTGTCCACAAGATTCTTTTGACAATCTTTTCTCACACAACAAGTGAAGATGGTCTAGTGGTCAATTTGGACTTCAGTGAGTTAAGATTTTACACCCAAAACGAGCTATACGAGATACAAAATCAGTCTTGCCATTAAAATAAAAACACTAAATCATCAGAAATGGAAAGGATAAAAAACAACACCTGTCAAAAGATTTTTGTCTGTGCAAATGATCGTACTGCATGCAGAACCTCGCAGGCTTTTCATATCACATGACTACATTTACATTGCAAAAGACTAGAGCATGTTCATGTAACAATGACTCATGGTAGTAGGTATCTAGACCAATCTAACATCAATATAAGTCTAAAGTGAACAAAACAAAACAACAGGCTTGCTGCTTTGTGAAAATGTGCTTCGCAATAAGCTAACCCGACACGGTTTGCTTGGTTCAGCTGGAAGCCTAGGGATGTTTCACAAGAAAAAAAAGGTAATCGATAAAACAATAACTTATTGAATACATAGCCGACATACCACCCGCCTTTCACTCTGGTATCATTTTTATTTTATGGGTGTGTAGCGTTAACGCGTGTGGCATCCAAACTTAGCACATTGCAGCCGCTCAAATTGCGTCAGACGTGTTCGTGATATCACTAACAGGGCATTGCTCTCAGCGAATGTGGATTTGATGAGCGGCACACGGGCGACGGAATTCATATTATGTTAATGCCGTAGCTGCGACTGTCTCACTCGGAATGCTATAAATCTAACCAACGGTAATTCGCCTGTGGCCCGTATAAAACAATAAAAAACCTCAACAAAAACAAAACAAAACAAAAAAAGACTCAAAACCTTTTGTGAGTTACCCCATCGTCATCATGATGTCATAGCGCCTATTTCAACTGCTTTAAAGCGTCATGTCTACTCCCCCCCCCCTTCCTAACACAAGGCTTCCTGTCATGGCGATAGCCATTGTTTGAAGGCACTTGATAACGCCCCTCGTCCAGATAGACAGGACACCCGCCGCCTGAAACGCGGAGACCCAAACGATCACCATCCCCTTTCTTTTGTTTCCTTGTCTTGATTATTATTATTATATAAACTTGTACTTTCCCAAAGCGAGGACTGAAAAAGAAACAACAGTCACCACCCACACTCATCTCGTTTCTCTCGGGCTCGCTAGCGATAGCAGCACAGCCCTTATTAACCCCGAACACTTCAACAGAAATATGTAACCGTCGACTAACCGC
>NW_004797769.1:219246-223733 GCF_000002075.1 Aplysia californica | reverse complement strand
ACTATTATTATTGTTATTATTATTAAATTACTGTTGGTATAATTACCGACTTCATATTCTGATCATTTCATAATTTGAATATCAAATCAGGTTGCATTTTAAGGATGTGAAAGAGGGAGCAATGGTACGACAAATTGAACATTATGTTTTATTTGAAAGAAGAACCAAAGCTTTACGTGTTAGTTTCAACCCCAACGGTCTCTGTCAAGTGTCATTTTCATTTCCCCTTGTTTGCTGAGCTCAAGACTCGAATGTTATTTTAGTGAATTCTCGGTACTCACATGCACTTCCTGAACCATAAACACCTTCTCCCCCTCCCCTCCTTTCAGCCTACCAATTCCCCCTCCCCCCTTTCAAGTACAGCGTGGCTGGCGATGTTTTGTTTCTGTCTCCGAGCTACCAGAATGATAATTATCTTGAAGGACGCATGACTCTGACATTACATAAACCTTGTTTTCTAACCGCATCGGGTTCTGGATCGAGCGAAGAAGCACATAGGTATAATGGCTGTCATATATGACTAACAGAAAATAGGTTGATCGATAGCTTACTTAAGACGTTTCGCCACCCCCACCCCCTCACCACCGCTTACACGGAAGGCGGGCTGCTTCGTCCCTTTCTGTCTCCAACATACTCAAGGCCAGTGGGATACGACATCACAGAAGGATGACCGAGATGTTCAATAAAGAAATCTTCTCAAACCCGGAATCGAACTCACGTCTTCTGGAGATAATAGCAGGGAGCCTAACTAACCACTATATTGCAGATGCTAGTCCAGAAAATTTAAGAGAAACAGCAGACACATAAAACTCCTGTAGCGTCTCAGTGACGTATTGTGGGTGTGCGCACCTATTTAACAAGAACTTAAATAAGGGACTACTTGTGTCGCACTTATGTGTATTACATAAGAGTAATTTGAGCTCTGTTAAACATTTCTGTTTTATTTTCCAAACCGACGCCTTGTTGAGTCTTTTTACATACTAAAGAGAAACTGTCATAGGGAGAAGAAGATTGCAACAGTTGCGCACTCCAAATAATCAAAACCAAGTTTGTCCAAGCGAGAAATTGGGGCCACTGTTCCAGATTATCCGCACAAGAGCTTCTATTTGGACACGAGAGAGTAGTTAGTGGGCGTTGTCATGTGTTCTGTGGCCTCTACTTTTATTCAGGTTGACTGAGATCCTCCCTCATCTTTTCCTTGCAGAATATAGCCGTTATCATATTAAACCAGAGTGAAGTCCTATAGATCTACAACATGTATAAACTCAAAAAGAAATTTTACTCTGAATGAAAAAGGAACTGCAACCCCTTCCCCCATAACAACAACAATAATAATCTCCCCTAACAACAACAATAATAATCCCCCCCCCCCAACTCAATGCTTCCCCCCAAACCAAAGTCAAGGCCAGACGAGAGAGGATATTCATAACTGTAAAAGTTTCGAAAGATCAGCGCTGAGAGCATTACATTTAATTAGAATGAGGAAAATCGACATATGAATGGTTCTGTAATGCCAAAAACTCGGTGGTTATGTCGTTTTCGGTTACGAATCATGAGGTTCTGAACAATTACTTATTACTTTAAAAAAAAAAAAGAAAAGAAAAATAGCACATTATGTTCTTCCACATGTATAACGAAGACTGGCGTGTACTCTAAAAACGTTAATCGTTTGTGGAATATATGGACATGAAAAAGATTTGACAGGTCGGAAGATATGAATACACGTCAAATGCGCACATGCACTACATTCATGTACAAATACAGAGATTAAGAAAGGCATGACAGAATCATATATAAAGAAAAGAGGGGATGGGGATGGGAGAGAAACATCTGTGCGTGTCTTTGGGGTAGATAGATAGATAGATAGATAGATAGATAGATAGTTAGATAGATAGATAGATAGATAGATAGATAGATAGATAGATAGATAGATAGATAGATAAATAGATAGATAGATAAAGAGACAAGAAGGGAAACAGAGATGCAGAGTAACATAGACATTTAAGAGAGGTGAGGTGGGTGGGCTCGAAACAGAACGAGTAATCAATAAAGTCGTGAGGAAAAAAGAGGTATATCAGGCCACGGAAAACCTAAGGGAACGGTGGTTTAAGTGGAATCTTGAGTAATTGAGCCGCTCATATAGATTTGCACTGCTCTACGCTTGGTAATGAGAGCAACTGTGTTAGCCAATAAACTGGGGGTACCTACAAATTGTGAATATATTAACCTACTCATCTATAATGCGACTATTTCAAAAGGGGATCTTTTAGTTAGCAGCAACATGTGGACTATATTGTTTCATTTTCGATTCTCATCTGAGTTAGCGCAGAAAGGGAACACGGTCCTTCTTTTTTCAAACCAGGACTTTTAATGCCTGACGCTTACTGAGTGTGTTCACAGCTGATACATGTAGCACTGTCATTGTCAGACGGATGGGAGAGGGGTGGGATGGGGGAATGTATTTGTGTGTGGGTGTGTGTTTGTGTGTGTGTGTGTGTGTGTGTGTGTGTGTGTGTGTGTGTGTGTGTGTGTGTGTGTGTGCGTGCGTGTGTTTCAACATAGTACAGTTTACCACCATCTTCCACCCTCTGTTTTTGTGTTGTTTTTTGTTTGAGTTAAGAGTACCAAATCAGCACAATAAAGCTTGTTTAGTAACTGGAAGGGCAAACATAATTTTTATAGCGGGCACCCAAAGGAATTAAAAGAAGTAGGACCTACCAGTGCCACCCCGAATCAACCGCCTATGTTAGGGGCATGTCAAATTAGTGTGGGATAGGAGGAGAATAAGTGGCGCGCGGGTGAAAGAGAAAGTTTGTGTGACAGAAACACGACTGATTTTGTGAAACGGTCGCAGCATTTGAGAATTGGGCTAGATTCTCATGTGGGAACACGTTTGTCTCCCTGTGTGCTAGGATACTGTGTCCCACCCAGCCCAGTTGGCCTTGAGTTGATTAATTCTCTAAATTGTATGGACGGAGGCGGTAACTATTTACAATATCTAAACAGGCGCAATGACTCGTCTAAAATCACCCTCATGCCATTTGACTGAATTTGGGTTTCATAAAAGCGCCCGCGCTATTTGGTCAACTTAAACATATTTGCCTGCAAGACATTTCCTTGGACCCCATTCATTCAGTAAAAAAGTGGGACACTGAATAATGCATTATGAATGAAGGCCATCGTATAATTGTATCCAAAGCCCAAAATACAATATCACAATTACGCGCACTAAGTAGGCATTATGAACTGAAAGCTTTAACAGTTTTCTTCTCCCTCAAATCTTTCGGTAGAGACCACATACACACTGAAGAGTGTTTGTTTAGGGAAGAGAAAATCTCCAGATCACTGGGGTAATCACGTTCCAGGACTGCCGAACACAATAAGCGGGAACCGAAGAGGAACAGAAGAGTTCCAGCTAGTGTCATTCTTTCCAACATAGCAATTCTAACTAAATCATAGCACAGATTCATTCCAAATTACAGAAAGTGGGTATTTGAATATACATATAAACAACAACTAAACAGTAGTGCACAAAACGTATAGGATGACCGTTTACAAAGTTTGGTTGCTACGATCTGGTCTCGACAACATTGACAGGTGCGCAAACAGTGAAATGATGTCACAGGATAATCTCTATAAGTTGTGTATTTCACACATCCAGTGCTTAGCACTCTGAGAAGTGACTCTGCTAACATGTGCAAATCCGTTATATTTCATTAGTCGTGCGTCTTTATGTTCGTTCATTTGTTCGTTATCTGGAGGTCCAAAGGTAAGTGGACACACGCTGTCAAGCAATGTAAGACTTTTCGGCAAGCGGTCACAGGGTGTACTGAGCAGGACACTTTTATTTACAATGTTCAAAACAGCAATGCACCGCGGCAAACAGCAATTCTCTGTTACCCGCTTCATTAGTGACGTCAATTGATACTGCTGAATGATATGCACGCCATAATATTATAGTTTCAGCAAGTGACGTCATTAAATATTGTTGAATGGTATAAACGTCATAGGCCTAATTTACAAAGTTCAAAATAAAGCAATATCCCGCGACAGACATCTAGGCCACAAGCCCCGTTACCGTTGCAGTTAGTGGCGTTACCGTTACCGTTTCAGTTAATGACGTCATTTAATATTACTGAATTCTATACACGCAATTGTAAATCAAATCTCCTTTGAGGTTCAATACAGTTGTTTTTTCCCTTTTCTTTTCCTTTCTAAAAATCTCAACAACCTGCTCCTTTCGTCAAATTGGTGGGCTTGCTCTTGTGTGTTCATTCTATCTTTTTTCCCTGTCTATCGTCATGATCCGGAGAAACCTGACCATTATTGAACTCATTCGACAAGAATTAAGCTCAGCAGCAACTTTCTTTCATTCAATTACATGTGTTCTCTTTCCCCTGCCTCTCTTTCTCTCTTTCTGCCACTTCTCCGAATTTCTCTCTCTCTCATTCTCTCTCTCTCTCTCTCTTTCTCTCTCTCTCTCTCTC
>NW_004797769.1:216499-217829 GCF_000002075.1 Aplysia californica | reverse complement strand
CCCCCCAAAAAAAATAAAGGAAGAAAAAAACAAACAAACACACGCCAAGAAAGACATACAGATAGACAAACATAGAGAGGCACTTCCATAAAATCTAGCCTTCATAATGAAAAGACAAAAACAACAAACAACAGGTATACGTGTCAATGAGACCCCTGCAAAACCCAAATCAAGAAATGTGTGCAGCTCGCGCTGAAACCTCGGAGACCCTCAATAGGTACAAGATAACGGCCTGATTTACTTCAAAGCTTATCGTCTCCAGTTACTTATGGGCAATAAGGTCAAGGGTCACTGCCAATAAGGACGCAAGGAGGTCGCCTCTGAAGGCGGTTGAAACACCGCACAAAGGCTGCGTTGTGTTGTTCTGATTGCCCAGAGGTGCAAAATCATTCTTCGTGTCGTTAAAAGCTTGTCCATTCACGAGCCTAACACCCTATAGCACTGTATTTTCCCACACAGCGTTTTACATGTTTTTAAAAAAATCGTTCCATACATTAATGTATATTATGTATTGACCCACAGATTGAAATTATCAATGTCTCCCACAAGTATAGGGACAAAGTTTTTTAAGACATGTCGATGAGCAAACGATTATGGTTGTAAACATTTACACATCAGCTGTCAAGGTCTTTAGGCTATGATTCAAATTCAGTTCCAATCAGTATTAAAATATAAAGATAATAACATATTATAATTTGGGAGCTGCACAGCTTTGATCCTGTCTGTCAGGGCGAATTAGGATAATTTGGAAACAGTGAGTCAGCAGATACACGAATACACTTAATGAAACAAACATTTTTATGTTGGAAGCGAAATCACATTTTTGGCGTACAAGACAATTCATCTAACCATTACACAATTTGCGTCGATTTCGGTGAACGGGTGAGTGAAAAGCGTAACAATTCTGAACAAAACAAATGTCTCCATTTCTCTTTGTCGAGAATACCGATATCATTTGCCAATTGGCCGTGGATATTGGCAAGACAAATGAGAATTCTTCAAGCAGAAAACTAGAAAGGTACAAAAATCAACAACAAACAGCAACAACCCCTCTCCCCCAAAAACAAACAAATAAACAACAAAACAACCCCCCAAAAAACAATTCTAAACAAAAGAAAAAGTTCACAGAAGAAGTACTGGTATAAAACATGGTGTAGATGTCACATATATTTGGCAATTATTCAACAAAATGAATAATTCTACTCTACACTCAGCAACAAAGCTGTCATTCAAGAGCTTCAAGCTAATAACGAGCGCACAGGGGTTCACGGGCGTATTTTCCAGTGACAGAGAGAGAGAGAGAGAGAGAGAGAGAGAGAGAGAGAGAGAG
>NW_004797769.1:214736-216152 GCF_000002075.1 Aplysia californica | reverse complement strand
AGAGAGAGAGAGAGAGAGAGAGAGAGAGAGAGAAAGAGAGAGAGAGAGAGAGAGAGAGAACCGCATTAAATTAACACCCGACTGTAAGAAAAGTAGCAAATCACAGGTGCACCCCAATTTGATTTTAGTGGAACAAAATATGCGTGATGTCTGAAGGAAAAAAAGTGTTCGCGAGCGAGGGTCTTCTGGCCGGGACTTGCACGCCCGATGAGGGTAGTAAACCTCTAAACGTTCTTAAGAAAACACATTTGTTTCTCGACTAAACGTATGACCTTTGCGACCACAGTCAAACCTCAAGGGAAAACTCAAAACTTGAGACCTCCAAAACTCATTGACACAGATTCTACTGAAATAGAAAAAGGCATTAATCAAAACACGATACCAAGGACAACAGTCAATGGCATACGCTTTCCGTTGTGTAAAAATATGGCTTTTAGAAAGAAGAGGGGTTGTAATGAACGACAAATACGAATCTAAAGACTAAGGGGACTGCTTTTGGCATATTATATAATTTGTAAGAGAAATTCTTTCTCCGCCAAGCAAGAAAAATGTGTTGTGACCATAAAAGCAAAGGTATTTTGTTTCAACTGTAAAAAAATCAAATTTCTTTCATCTATTCATACTCAGTGATACATGAACAGGAAAACTATGAGCTGTCTTTCACGTCTTTCGTATTTCTTTACTCTAACACAAAAAACAACAACTACAGATTATTTTTTTCCCCTAGATCAAATATTATTTGTCTATTCGTCGTTCAGTATATCATAACCTACATTGAAACGATCTGGTAAGTCAGTGTTTTACGGCGCTCGCAACTGCATATGGTCATATGAGCGCGCTGGACACACCAAATATTTTCAATTGGTAGGAAAATTTGAATTTTGCCCGGGAGGCGGCCGAAGCCTACTCTTATCGATTTTAGACCACCAAGATGAGAGCCTGTCTCAATTTTGGGAAATAGTCACAGTCTCTAAGGGTTCTTGCCCATCGATTGGTGGATTTGATTCTGAAAGACCAAAGAGCTAGTAGCCATTCATTAGGGAGAAAAAAACCCTTTACTCTTTACCGAGGCCGACGGTTCTGCCGTGTTACAGCAGTAGTGCGGTCCCCGACAGCAGAATGATAGGATGGATGAGTGGGTAATATGATTTGCGGGTGGTTGGCGTGTGCTCTGGTGTGGTTTGCCCCTAGTTTCATACCAAACGACATATAGATATCATCCTCATCTCTTTTTCTTTTCTTTGTTTATTATTCTCTAGTAACCTTCGGCACTTATATGCCCTATTCTTTTGCGTGGCGAGTGCTGTAAAACTCTTCCTAAAACTAAAGAGGAAGCAATATTTATGATTTTGAAAAAAAAAGAGGATGAGGAAGTAGAGGTGCGTGGTGGGAAGATGAGGGAACAGTTTTTTTTTG
>NW_004797769.1:212021-214148 GCF_000002075.1 Aplysia californica | reverse complement strand
TACCCCCCCCCCCAGTCGTTTTACTGGGCTTGGGACCAGTATATTACATCATACAACAGTTAGAGTTTGTTTTGAATTAATACATTTTTCAGGTATAAAAACATATCTACAGGTCAGAGGCAATCTTTGAAGAGTTGGGGCAGCATTTTCTTGCTCATTCAGGATAAAAATTGAAGTTGTGAGACTTGTCCACATGCGTACATAAATTGCTTGTTACACATTCTCCCTTCCTTTTTGGTGTAGTGCTTTTCTGTTTGGTTTGTGTTTTTAGTTTCAGCTTAGAAATGGTCTGAAAATCGCTTAACATGTGCAGAAAGACGAACATATTTGGGATGGGGGCTGTACAGAGTAATTTTGTCAAGGGGACTGTAACCGTTGGATTGAATCGGCAATCTAATTGTATCGACATCGCCAAAAATTGCGCGGTTCTGATAGTGCGCGGCTTTGATAGTTTTTTCTCGAAAGTGCGAGGCTCTGATAGTTTCCCAACCATTCGTATGCTTGAGAGGAAAGAAATACATTATCACAACCAACTAATAATGGGAAAACGCAAGGGAGACCGACAGAAACAATAGAGGGAATGACATAAAGAGAGAAAACTCTCCAATTACCCGCACCCCACCTTATCAGAAGACAAACGAGTCAGTCTCCCGATACACAACGAGGAATAAAATACATGAGTACCTCCTACTTATACAACCAAGCGCACAGACAAGCTCTTTTTTTTTACACACGACTGCGAGACCAAAGAGGAGAGACGATGAAGACAGACATACAGATTTATCAACTTTGATTGACCGTCTTGAGAACTATGGTACTTTTTACACGATCACTGGAACTTCTCGTGTGCCTATTTCTTAGCGGGAAAGACAGTGGCGATACAAGAGCGAATACTATATATATAAAACACTATGTACACATACATTTGATAGATAGATAGTTACATTTTAAAAAAATATTATACACACACACACACTCACACACACACACACACACACACATATATATATATATATATATATATATATATATAACATAATATATAAAACAGTAATAATCTTTCAACGGCAACTTTAGTCTCATTCGCTACTCAATAATTCCATTCTCTCCTGGTTTTACGAGAAGCTTAATATTATGAGAGGAATATAAATCGATCGGTAGGGTTGAAACATATGTTATTACGCCATTATGCTATTATCCTCAACCATCGTCATGTACTGATTCATAGCTAAGTACATAAAAGTACACATTTCGATCGAACCCGAAGGTTACTTAACTCAGAATGGTCATCATAAATCGTCTGGAATGGTTGGTTCAACGGCCGGTTTTCTGTGGGTGTGTCGGAGACTTGTGTTTTCATATCTTGCAGAGTAGTGACTCTGACGTTTTCCCGGTTCACCACGGAGGGTTTTATTTGATTCAATTTGTCGCCAAAATGAAGGGCAAAGGGGGGTGTGGGAGGGAGGGGGGGTGTGGGAGGGAGGAGGTGATGTGCAACACACAGTCTACTGTAGCGAAACTGGTGTTTTGTTTTGTCCTTTATGTGAGCGTAATGGTGCAAGCCACAGTACACATCCTTCAAGGTGGAAGTTTTAAAAAAAAAATAGAGAGCCAAGAACGACAGCCATGACCGTGCGCAGTCCAGGAAACAGGTATAGGGAGATATAATATAGGTAAGGCAGCTTGGTGGAATCAGGCTCTCGTCAAAATAATCAAAGTGAAGAAACTAACATTTTTCCACATTTTTCTGAATTTTAAAAATTTTTTTGTTTTTTTGGCTCAACACCTTTCATGTCCATTAAAGAACTCATTTCCGTATGAAATTTTCTGAAAAACGTTAATTAAAGGCACAAAAAATGTAAATTTTCACTTACCACTGACTCTTGAGGAAAGGGAATAACTAATTTTTGACGGCCATTTTCTCACTAATCTTACCTCTGAAAGCAGGTGACCCCTACCCACTTCATTCACCAATATCTCGACTTGTATTCAAGATAAATGGATACTTTTTGCACCTATGAACAATCTTTACGATGATACGAACAACTCTACATGCCCAAAAATTGACGAGAGCCTGATCCCACCTCACTGCCTCACATAATATGGATCTAGACACACACACACACA
>NW_004797769.1:209413-211485 GCF_000002075.1 Aplysia californica | reverse complement strand
GTGTGTGCGTGTGTGTGTGTGTGTGTGTGCGTGTGTGTGTGTGAAAGAAAAAAGGAGAGCATTTTCTAAACATATAAAACACACAGGCTGGATCAAATAGATTTTGATAAACAGAAGGGTACGTAAATTAAAGCAGGAGACAAGATATGTGGGTAAAGCAGACTTTTTTCACTTTAAGCAAAGACAAGCACACGGATACAATAATGGTCATTTAACTCTAGAAAAAAAACCCACATGAGAGTCAGAAACAGCGGACGGGGGAGGGGTGAGGGGGGGGGGGAATAAAAATGTAGGACCAACCTATTGATCCATTCCTACCCTTCACTGTATAAAAAAGTGGGTCTTTGAGTAAAACTCAAAACTGGGATATGCTTTGTAAATAATTCTGACGTCATGAACGAAGTTAAAGGTAAATAGCGGAGAGAACTAAAAACTGTGCACTTTTAGGTATTGATACAGAGGTCTTTGACCGCTTAAAGTGGGAGCATGAGTTTGAGCACTGAGACGCACAATGGTACAATGATGCACTCCCCCCGAGGGCTAAAGTAAAGCAGACAGAAAGAAAAGGAGGACGCACTGGAGTCGCTATTCAGCCACCTGCTACACCATAATATAAAGCAAGTTCACAAAATCACAGAGAAAACTCTGAGCACAATGACTAACACCGTCACTTTTCACTTTTATTAACATGTTTGAATTACATACTGCCATTACAGCAAGCCCTAGTATAGTTTTAGTTAATGCTTTACGGCACTTACGACAAAAAAATAGGGCATCAAAGTCTCGAAATTACAGGTGTACAAGGTTACTTTTTTGTTTTGTTTCAGTAGGGGTTTTACGGCGCTCGCAACAGCATAAGGTCATATAAGCGCCAAAAGATTATATGTGTTACAAGAGAGTAACAAACATAAAAAAGAAGGAGGGGAGATAAGGACAATAGATGTTTGATAGGAAAGAAGGAGTAAACCACACCAGAGCTCTTGCCAACCAACCACTACAAGGTTACTTGGGAGTAACATACGAACAAAATAAAAAAGAGGAAAAATAAGGAAGATAGATGTTTGACAGGAAAGAAGAAACAAACCGCACCGGCGCACCAACTAACCACCCACATTACCGCAAACTTATGGAGGGAGACCTTTCAACGTAGCCAAAAACGGGTGTAGATATTAAACAAAAACAAAAAAAGGGTAACAAGACATTATATTTCTTTCAGTTTATCCACTAGGCTAACACACTTCTTAAACCACACGACGTCAGCACTCATAGAAAAACCAAAAGTTGAAATCCATCCACTATCCGTGATCGAACTTAAAAAAAACAACCTTGCGTGTATCAAACACTCCAGCGCCAGCGTAGGAAGTAGAAAATCCAACAAACTTAAAACATTCACCACAGAACGAGAAGAACAGAATCGAACAATAGTAAAGCAGTTACTCCGCCGGCGAATGAAGTGAAAGGATCAGCAGTCAGCCGCACTCAACCACAACTACAGCAGCAGCAGCAGTAGCAGCAGCAACAGCAGCAAGCTGCGGTAGAAACAGCAGCAGTAGCAGCAGCAGTAGCAGTATCAGCAGCAGCAACGACAACAAACCCTTCGCTTCCCTTTACAACGAGTAGAGAGGAACAGCTGGTTCGTGGGCCTCGTATGGCACAACCCTACATATTCCACAAAAATTATGTCAGGAGCCGCGCTGGCGTTACAGAGAATGAGGGTAAATACTGAGAGTGGAGAGCAGTAGAGGGGGCTCTGAGGCCGCTGGCAGGCCGCCGTGGTAGGAGAGCGGGGAGGAGGGGAGGAGGGGAGGCGGCTAGAGAGACGGACAGACGGACGGACCGACGGACGGACGGAAGGACGGACTGACGGTTGGGATTAATACGAAGGCACATACATAATATACGCTTATAGAGAAACACACGGGTATACATACACAGATACACATTTGCACAGGCACACACAACAGCAACCACGCACACGCAAACACACACACGCACACGCACATACACACCTGCACGTACAGACACACACACACACACACACACACACACACACACACACACACACACACACA
>NW_004797769.1:204447-205563 GCF_000002075.1 Aplysia californica | reverse complement strand
TCTCTCTCTCTCTCTCCCTCTCTCTCTTCCCCCCCCCTCTCTCTCTACCTCTCTGTCTTTCTCAGTCACACACATTGATTAAAGAAGGCGTGATGATCAGCACTTCTTCAGTAATCTGCACAAATAATGAGTCAAGATCCTTTCTTGTGAGACTCTGACTTATCATAGCGGTATTAGCAGAATTAAACAAACTTAACTCTGAAAACAGTAAAGTAGAAGCTTCGACCGAACGTTACTCTCCAAGAGGATGGAAAGTCAGCGAGAAGCCTCAAACAACCCGACAACGAGACAGATGGCTGTAGTTTAAGTGAGACTATTACGGCACTTACAGCACAATAAAGACATGGCAGAACCGAAGAATGGATGCGTTACTAGAGAGTAACACACACAGAAAAGACAGAAAGTGGACGATAACATTGATGATGTTTGACAGGGACGATGGAGATAACCACAACAGAGCCATCCGCCAGTCACCCACTACAAGACAGCATAGCGGGGATTTCAACAGGGGCTGCGTCGCACTCCAGCGTGACACTAACTGGGCCTCACGTACCCATCCAGCTTCTTATCAGTCGATAGGGACAACGATGACGACAACGATGACGATGACAATGACGATGACGACAGCAGCGATAGCAACGAGGAAACATTTCCCGATATAACTCATTCGATATAGCCTATTTTTATTTTCTAACCATTCTCTAAATTCTTTATCACAAAGCAGCAGATGTAAAATTATTGCTCTCTCCTTTTAAATGTTTCGTGCCACTCCTTTTTATCTATTTGTTGCCTGAACAAAGAAGTTAATAGAACAAAGAAAACCCATTATAGACGGAAAGTGCACAAACATATTTAGTAATAAAAGTATTATTTTATCTTAACAAAGTGTATCTTTTGAGAAGAATGGAAACCTAATGTTTAGATATAAATGGACGCTGAAATCATCAAAGACAATGCCGCAAGATAAAAACAAAATTAAGTGCTTTTTATCCCACCCCCACCCCGACGAACACTCACCCACGTTTCTACCCACCTACACCATTTAACACACAAACACACACACACACACACACACACACACACACACACACACACACGCACACACACACACACGCG
>NW_004797769.1:202211-203876 GCF_000002075.1 Aplysia californica | reverse complement strand
CGACATACTCTTTTATTTTATACTCCTTATCGAGTTAGGTAATAGACGAACACGTATATAATGAGGAAGAACAGAAAGATAGCTGTTTTAAAGGCAAGTACATTGTATGTCGTCTTCCTTCTTTGTCTACTACCGTCATTAGTATACCTATGTGTTATGAAGTGAAACCTCCCTTCTTTTAGTCTCAGTGTAAAGCCAGTGACATTTTTCCTGACATCTCTTTAACACACCGAAAGGACTTCTTATCTATTTCTAGCTATACCAGCTCGCTGATTGAAAGCAGATGCGAGATAGATTTCTACTCAGCTCAAAAGAAAAATAGATAAATAAAATTTCAGAAAAAAAAGAAGATGGACATTTTATACACACAATAACAAACTGACACGATCAATCGTTCTAAGTTTTGGTAAGAGTTATACTGCACTTGCAACACAATGAGGTGAAGTGAGTGTCGAAGATAAAAGGTGTTACTCGATAGCAACAGACAAAGACAAGAAGGGAGATGGATACGGACGATAATATGTTTGATAAGAAAGAAGAAGCAAACCACGATAGAGCACCCGCCGACCACGCACGAATATTCGCTAAGAAATATGGCTTTCATAGCACAAACGTTCGACAAAATATCATGATCACACATTACAGTTACATTCAGAGAGCGCGTGGTTGGCTGGTGCTCTGGTGTATTATACTCCTTCTTACCTATCAAACATCTATCGACCTGATCCGTCCTCCATCTTTACTTTTTTGTAACATTTCTAATCTTCAGGACTTATGTGACCTTATTGTATTGCGAGCACTGTAAAACTTTTACTTAAACTAAACGTTCAGAGATTGGATAATTTTTTTTTTCACCCCGAGAGAGGCAAAGCTACACAAACACAGTTATTACAGTGCTAACACTTAACATTGTCGTGTGGGGCCAATGATGATCAATCAAACATATTTCTTATGAAAGTTGAACACCCCACTGAAAATCTGAACAGACAGGCTTTGCTTTTTATTGGTTCTTTTTTTCGGGGAAGGGGGCGGGGGCGATGGTTTGGTTATGTGTTTATATTAGACAGGATCAGTAAAAAGACGAAAAGATGGAAAGCCAGCAAGCAAGGAGGAAATATTGAAATATTGAGACAAATATTCATCCGGTATTTCCGACCGTATCCCACTAATTAAACTGCTGCACTCTCTATCTATTTGATAAGGGGTTCTCTAGCCGCCACCTACCTCAGATTTTTTTCAAAATGAAACCCTCCTGACCCCAACATTCGCACAAACAAAAAGGTAAGGGTGAGGAGGGGAGGGGGAGGAGAGGGAGGGGACAAGAGAGAGGGTGGGCAGGGGAAAGGACAGAGAGGTGAAATCAAAGGAATGCACGTGAAGTATGGGAGTCCCCGAAGCCAGTTGGCAGGCACCATCAGAGCTCTGATGAATGGAGACATCATCGATCGTAGCGTTGAGTGTGAGAGTTTTGCCCAGAGCCAGCCACGATGAGATCACACAGCACGGTGTAATTAGCTTTTGCTTCATGGTAATTGGCCTGTGCCATTGATGATTTATGATTGTCATCTTTTTGTGAGTGTGTTGTGATCTTTTGTATGGTTGTGTGAGTGTGTGTTTGTGCGTGTGTGTGTGTGTGTGTGTGTGTGTGTGTGTGTGTGTGTGTGC
>NW_004797769.1:199291-201707 GCF_000002075.1 Aplysia californica | reverse complement strand
CTCTCTCTCTGCAATCAGCTGAAAATATGGAATAAAAAGTATACGTCAACAAGCTCGCTTGAGTTATACTTTAAGCCAGCGAGCCGGAGTGAACAACTCAGCACGCTATAACAGCCACATTTCACGAAGAACAGAATCAAAAGGTATGGCCCCTGTAAAAAAGTAGATGCGTCACGCCACGCCAGAGCACCCACCATCCTCCAGCATGAGGCTTGTGCTTTGTCAGTAGTGTGTGTCCTACCCCCAGTGTTCCGAAAAATTCACTGCTACGTAATATTTACTATAGTGCGATCAAAAATTCGTAGCGCAACTTATTGTCGAATACTTCCTCAACTATCGAACAAAGACTATCTAGCTTTTGCTTAAAGATTTATTTTAAAATATCAAAGTTTTCATAAACATCTGTTAGCTATTCAAGTGTGTGGTTTCTAAAGATTTCAAGTGGGCTCTCGAGGCCTAGAGGTTTAGGTGTTCGCCTCTCATTCAAAGGTCCCGGGTTCAAATCCGGGTAGCGATGGAAAAAATTATTCACTAAAATTGTCTCCTTTCACCTTATTTCCTTCTCTCGTGCAATATTCTGTCGTCTGCTTTCGTCTCCACTTTCTCCCCCAACCCCCTCACCTCCTTTACACCCCCCACCCCACTGGGTTCCTGACTCTTTCTGCAGCCTTTCTACTGCTACTCCTTGGCTCCTTCTTACTGCTGTTTTTCAGCCACACCCCTGATCTTCAGGTAGGAAATATCGACACCTTGTCTTCTTGGACAAGGGCAAAAAGTAAGGACAGACAGAAACAACAGATGGAAAGGAAAGAAGTAGGATTTACCAGTGGCACCCTCCAACCACTCGTAAAGACATCCTCAATAAATGTTGTTATTTGTAGAGTATGGGCGGTAAGAAAAAAACAGCATTGCTTGGACAAGCTGCATGGCAATGCCTGCAATATTCCTCTGTGTCACATACCTGGCATTCATTACAAAATTCTGGTATTTCATAAATGCAAATGATCAAAGTCTTGAATATTTTGATATGTTTTACTGCAGAGCAGATTGACTTGCAAGTTTAGAATAACTAATTATAAAACCAAGGTAGAAAAACATGAGAAATAAAACAACAAACAAACAAACAGACAAAAAACCTCCAAACAAATACATTCGCGTTAAGCCGAAGCGCGTTTTTAAATCTTAAGTAAACTTTTATCTCGATGATCAAATTCTCATAATATTTGTTTTGTCGCAAACGTTGACACTCGTTATCAGCCCAACACCGGTGTCTGTAATGTTATAATAGTCAGGCTCTTCGCAAGGAGCCCCCAGTTCGATTCCAACTCGATGATACCTGTTATTTCGAATATCTCCCGC
Organism: Aplysia californica; assembly: GCF_000002075.1. Taxonomy (NCBI): domain Eukaryota; kingdom Metazoa; phylum Mollusca; class Gastropoda; order Aplysiida; family Aplysiidae; genus Aplysia; species Aplysia californica. The sequence goes on along the minus strand of NW_004797769.1, from coordinate 200,348 downwards.
CTTTCTGCTGTGATGCTGTATTCCATGTATTCTAGGCCGACCCTGGCAGGCGAGACTGTAAATGTGAGTTTGGCTTTAACGCCCCTTTTTACACTGTTTGGTGATTAAAGTCGAGATTTTCTATAATTAACTCTATCAACATGTCCAGTTGCGTATTGAAAGGTGCAGTGCCAAAATGACAAAACAAGTACAATAAATCAGAAACCAGACTGAAAATGTTTCTAAATCTCAGAAAGCCAACTCCACAGTAAAACCTATTCTTGGGTTTTAGTTTGAGTAAAGAGACGCACACCGACACAATAATGGTCATTTAGTGCTGGAGAAAGTGGGGCCTCCGAATGTCGTACATTCGTCTCCGATAGGACCGAGTCAAACGGTTTGAGAGCCTTGAAAACTCCACAAGACGACCCGAGTTCAGGAACACCCAGTGTGAGATTCGAACCAGGACCACTCGCTCCGCTGTCCGGCATGTTACCATCTGAGCTAACGGAGCGCCGCGGCAGGATTGAAGGAGATCGCCCCCTACAACGATCTACATTGTGTCAGTTGTTGCAGTGTCAAGCAATCAGTCACAGTCGTTTTTGCATTGGTCAGTGCGAGCGAAAGTACACAAGGAAACACAGAACCGGCAGGGTAGATCTGTGGTAGAGATTAGGCCATATATTCGTTCCAACTGACACGAAAAAGCTGAATGGACAGGTTATACACACGTGTCAACCGGGGTTCTGATCAAGGTAGGAAATGCCTGGATTCATTTCGACGCCGTGCCGACAGACCAGACGTAAGATCTTCCAGTCGGCTGGGCTAGGTTTGAATTGTGTAAGCCTTACGCGAGTGCGGAACGTCCGCATTAGGGTCAGATTAAATCACATCGGATCAGCCCAGAGCAGAACGGTATCAGACAAACATTATTGGGCGCTCACAGAGTCTTGTCTGTTCGAATCAGCAAAAATCACAAGGACACGTTAAGTGGTGATTCAGTGCTGGGAGAATAGCGTCGCTGTCGTAAGCAATCCACGTAAGTTCAAATTTTGAGAATTTTCGATTTTTACACCCC
>NW_004797769.1:195975-199191 GCF_000002075.1 Aplysia californica | reverse complement strand
CACACACACAACCCATTTTCGAGGAATCACGACAACATACAGCACTTAGACTCTTTGGAGGGTTTTATGCATTTGTGTCATTGTGCCTTATCATTTACTTCGACTAGATCTGTGTCTGTGGTGTAGAAGATTGGCGTTTGGTCGTCCCTTGCAGTAGGCCTGAGTTCGATTCCTGCAAGGTGACAATAATTGTTATCGAGTATCTGGGTCTTTCTGTAAGGGCTTTGTATCCATCTCAGCTTAAGTTGGCTCTGACCTCGACAGAGAGAGTCGAAGAGGGCCTTCTGAATGATTTTGACTACGTCGATGGGGACATAACACACTGAACTATCTTAAGTAGAAATCGAGATAACTGCAATTGGATGAGGTGGAGTCGTCTGTTGTCAGAGGTAAAATTATCCACAAAATGTCTGCCAAAGCTCGGTGACTTTCCAAGCTTGAGTGTCCTTGGAAACTGCAAATTTAAGTTTTTTGTACCTCTGTGGAACGTTTCTCAGTAAAATCTCTACATAAATGTATTTTAAATGGTCATAAAAGGTGTCGAGCTAAAAAAAAACAACAACTGCCGATAGAGCGAAAAAATGTCGGTTTCTTTGATTTCATTATTTTGACGAGTGCCTTATTTCACCATGATGTAACACATTCTAAGAAGTACCTCCGTTTTTCGGTGAGGATATTAGGACCGATGAAGTGATAACCTAAATGGCGATGAAATGGATGTAAAACATTTTACGATCACTCTATTCTGACCGTCTTTTCAGCTGAAGATAGAGGGAACACGTGGCTCTGAGACAAGCGGTGACGTAAACCTCGACGACATACAACTGGTCAGTGGCACTCCCGGACAGGACAGCGGTCAGTTACTATGGCAACTGCGATTTCATAATGTGTGCTTTCTTATATCCGTGTGCAAGTCAGTTTTTGTTCTTTTTAAATTTCAGCCCCCCCCCCTCCTCTCTTTCTCTTACTTTTTCTCTCTAGAAATATCGCAGCCTCAACTGCATACTAGCAAGGGACGCAGCTTTTTCCAAAGTAGGAAATAGCGCAGATGAACATTTACACTTAGACCTATGTGACAGCATAGACCTAGCATTGTTAACGAGACAGTACAGCTTGAGCCAGACCGCGAATCTGGCCAATCCTGTGACAAGAAGGATAGGGGCGGTAAACTCAAATAAATATGGCTGATCCTACGAACACACACTGTAAGTAGTGTGCCGCAATAAACTGCACTAATTTAAAAAAGAACAGACGACCTGATTTAGCTTTCTTTCGATTTCCTAATAACCTTGAAAGGCAAGCCAACGAGGAAGTGTTAAGAAGAACTAGAGAAAGCCCAGTCAAAGATGAGGGAAGAAGGTGGTGGCGATGGGTTGGACATACTCTCAGGAAGTCAAGCTGCTTCATAACAAGGAAAGTGTTGCTTTGGAACTCACAGGGTAATCAAGGGAAAGACCGCGTTGAACCTGGAGAAGAGTCACAGAAATGGATGTACAGAAAAGTGGGAAGACATGGAAAAACACCAAGCTGCTAGCCCAGGATAGGGAAAGGTGGAAAGTGTTTGTTCGTGGCCTATATCCTGATCCAGGGTGAAAAAAGGCAATGACTATAATGATGACTATCACTGGGTCAAAAATAAACCTACTCAAGTTATTAATGTAAACTGTTGTTATCTGACATCTATTTAACCTTGCAGCATTTGACTGGACTCAGAACACATTAAACATTTTCCCATGTCCCTTTTCGGGTGCCATATTAGTGGTCCTGTTTGTTTCAGACAATAGTTGACTAAGAAAATGTGAGTGAATAGGTACACTGTTCTTTCAACATCAAAATGGATCTATAAGATAATATGAATAATAATGATTAGGTCTATTTTGTTAGTTTTTGATTATTTAATTCATTAGTGTTTCCCCCCTAGCTTTTGTCGCCCAATCTATCTCCCTCAGGCTGTCCTGGTTGGGGGGGGGGGGGCACACATCTTTTCCAGCACTCCTCACATAGAGAGAACAACGAGAACTGCACATTTTAATTTTGGCCGATTGAGCTGTGTAATGTCGAAGTGACATAAACCAAACGAGGTCTGGTCAATTCTTATTTTGGCAATTCTACATGCTCTGCAAATTAAAGAGAGTATAACACATTTATCTCTTCCAGCATATCAATGCTCATTTGAGGATTCAGGCGACATCTGTGGATTTCACAGTCTCCCAAATGGTCTTCAGTGGATATGGTCAGAAGCATCGACAACAGGCGTAACTGACCATACCTTGGGCACCATGAAAGGTAATAATCTCTTCTGGGAAAGGCCATATTAAGGCTGGGCTATGTACATACCACACACACACTCAAAAACACACAAACACACAAACACACACACGCAAAACACACACACAAACACACACATACACACATACACACCCATGCACACACACACACACACTGATGAGTCATGTGCTAATACTGTCATGCTTCCCTATCGAGACTCGTATAATATTTTGATTTCTAACATCATCGTGATTATAAACGCTGGCCATATTATAAGAGGGTATTTGTCATGGGGGACTATATGTATGGTCTTACACTATATGTATGGTCTTACACTCACAAACTGAAAGTCTTTTCGAGAGAGAGATAGATAGATAGATAGATAGATAGATAGATAGATAGATAGATAGATAGATAGATAGATAGATAGATAGATAGATAGTGAGAAAGAGAGAAGGAGAGAGGGAGAGGGGAAGAGAGAAGGTAAAACAATAATAGCATACGAAACAGAAGGACAAACGGATTGATATACAGTAACACAGACACAAACACAGACAGACAGACAGACAGACAGACAGACAGACAGACAGACAGACAGACAGACAGACAGACAGACAGACAGACAAAGAAACAAACAGATGGACAGAGCGGGAAAGCCACTGACTTTGAGTCGGCTAATTAACCCTTGTCTGGAGTCTCAATAAGACCAAGCGGAAGTGAAAGCCACCGCCCATTTCCAGGCAATCAGCCAAGACTGTAACTCAATTGAAAAGCCAATAGCAACTTGGGCGATCTGCGCGTCGCGAACGAATGACCCCCCTTCCCACCCCCCACCCCCCGTACCTGTATTCGATTGATACTCTTGTTACTGAAAAAAGCCAACTCTTCCAATTTTTTAAAACTATCTCTGTTGTGTCTGTCTCCGTTTCCAGAGCTCACAGTTTTTTT
>NW_004797769.1:194382-195648 GCF_000002075.1 Aplysia californica | reverse complement strand
CCCCCCGTCTCCTTTCTATTATGTCACAATCTTCGTCTCAAGGGACCAGGCTTTGTATACCAATACGTATTTTCAATATCAAAATAACAAACCCCCTGTTATCAAGAAAATAACAGTTATACAATATTATTTCTTTTCTCTTTGTTACGTCTTTAAGTTTAGGGATCAGGTTTGTTTTGCAGCATACGTAGATTCGATATTTAAAAAAACGTGTTATACATCTATAAAGATAAGACATCCGCTAGATTTTTATGATTAAAAAAAAATCTTTCCACTAAAAATCAGGGGTCTTAGACTCTAAGTTAGAGTGACACAGATTATGATATAACGTTCACTTCGGCTTTCAAGTAGTAAAAATAAAAGTACGTCCACAGTCATCGCTTCCCCCCACCCCCACCCTCCAAAAAGACTATCAGAACAACTTAAAAGGTAATGTACCCTCAAGACAGGTTTCACTTTCAGCAAAACTCTAACAAATTAAAAATCTAATCAGTTGATAACGGTGTTAAACATATTATATATACCATTTCACATTTTATTTTTTTCAAAACCGAGCTCGTATTTACATTGTTTGATCAGATGACATTTCACTTTTCTTTCTTTCTTTTTTTCTGGGGAGGGGGGGGGGGGTATCGACCTTCTGCACCAGCCAAGGCCCTAGAGCCTTCCCAAAGCACCGACCACCGTCAGGGATTTATTCCACCTGAGCCGCGGATTCCCACGCTGCTAAATGTAATGAGACTCAGGCTGAGGTCGGTAAAATGGATGCTTCGAGTATAATGATAATTTAATCAGCTAAGTAGCTCTTACGGTCAATCGCTGAGAGTGTACAATCTGCTCCCCCTTCCCCCACCTTTCCCCCAGCCCTTCCCCAACTTCTCTTATCTCCTTTCCCGATTAGACCAAACCTAGACGCTCAGAGAGTAAAGACGCATAGGGCCAAACCGTTCTTGGATTCTAGACACTTCACCTTTGAGGTTATGATACTCATTTTCTTCTCTTTGTTCGGATCAAGAGTCATGATAAAAAAACAGGTCAGATGATGACGATGGTGATTTTTGTTTGTTTGTTTCTTTAATGGGCCTGGTGGGCTCCACGAAGAAATCTTCGAGCGAGAGCGAGGCTCGTTTTCGGCTCCATTGTCAATATACTCAGAGAGGCATCTCCACTCGTCCAAATAACTCCATTCGTTTGCCATGATGATGATGATGATGATGATGATAATGATAATAATAATAGTAATAATAATAATTATGATGATATTTA
>NW_004797769.1:190865-192713 GCF_000002075.1 Aplysia californica | reverse complement strand
GAAGAGACAGACAGAGGGAGAGAAACTCAGGCAGACGCGGCTAAAGAAACAAAGAAGTAAACCAACACCAAAAACAACAACAAAAAATAAGACATAACAAAACGAAGCAAAAAGATAACGCCCGTAATCAAACCTCTGTTCTCGCGAACGGGGTCCCGACCGTGACGTCAGCATGCTAGGAAAAATCGCCGGGCCATTCCGAAATACGGATGACATCACACTTGGTTATCTAAACGCCTTCCCAGAGCAACCTCCCGATACTTCTGAGCATGCATTTCAACTGTCACACTGCGCGCAGGAACTCCTAGATTACCAGAACCTCCCCAATCCTGTTATAATACGCTAAACAATGAATTCGTACGCCTTTTTTCTCTTTCTCTGGCACTTTTCAGGCCCCCGTCCACGGTACCAAAAGGCAGAAAGTGTCTAACGGTGGAATTAATCTAAAGGTAGAATGTATCTAACGGTGGATTGAATAATATAAAGACGAGCGAGTAATAAGCCCACCGGGGTGTGACCTCCGCGTCAAAGGAAGGCACTCTCGTTTGATCGATCCAGATACATATAACCCACCTGAACATTGCCAGACGGAGAGAGAAAATCTTTCAAAGAAGAAAAAAAAATCTCGCCGCCCCCCCCTCCTTTCTCTCTTTCTCTCGCCGTAGTCCTGCTCGAATGAAAATCATTAAAGGTAGCGGCGGACTAAGCCTTAGCATAGACGCAATATTACGCCAACGGATTTATGTTATTTGATCAGTTTCCGTCCCTTTTATTTATTTATCTTTGTGGGTGACTCGGTCACAAGTCCTAGAGCTGTTGTTCAAATCAGGGAAAAGGCGCCGGGGTCGCGTTAGGTACCTGAACCGTGAAGGGATTACAGTCTCATCTCTGTGTTCAGCGCTTTTACATTGGACATGTTTTTGAGCCTCGATCGACGTAATTTAGGTCAGTAAGTAAGGAGGCGATTCACATTGGACAAGTTTTTGAGCCTCGGTCGATGTAATTTAGGTCAGTAAGTTAGGAGGCGGAGTACTTTGACCCTGTCTAGGAGGGCAAGCCCGGGGCCGAGCGGGAACTCTGCACCTCAGCAGAAGAAAGAAAGATTTATTCTTTCTTAGATACAGGTGTTTTACGCCCCAATCCAGATATAACTTAGGAGGGAGGCTTAGAACCCGCCTGTCAGGGCCAAACTAGGCTCAGAAGAATAGAACGTCTCAGCAGAATGACTGAGATACTTGATAAAAACCTCGCTTAATGGGAATGGAACTCGAGTCTGCTGTGTGTGACGGTAAAACGCCTAACCACTACATCAAGGACTTCAGTACTGAAATATCTGATTTAACAATACACTTCACAGATCATATGAGCGCCGGAGATTAGAGGTGTTAGGAGAGGATAACATGCAAAGAAAAGAAAGCAGAGAGATAAAGACGATAGAATACGTCTGGTGCAAAAAATAGAGCAAACCATACCAAGACACCCACCAGCCACCCACATTACCACAAATCTACGAAGAGGGATGCTTCTATGCAATCAGCAACAAGTGAGAGGATTACACTTTTGATGACTAGAATTGAAGTATACATTTATTAATCTCGACTCAAAACAACCGAAAGGGGGAACATATACAAAACGACTAACTGGCTTCTTTCCTGTCACTATCTTTTCACAAACCTCTGTTCCTCAAGACAAAAAAAAAATAAATTCAAACGACCCATGTCTACATATCGACTGATTATACTGCAAGACTCCGCCATTAATCACATTAAAATGAGACGTATAGATCTTAGAGGGTCTTAACACTGAGCAGTTGATATACACCGCACACTAATGCACACAAGCCCCTCC
>NW_004797769.1:186406-187639 GCF_000002075.1 Aplysia californica | reverse complement strand
CTCTCCCCCTGCCCCCCCCCTCTCGTGTCCCGCCCATCCAAACACATTTTCTCAGTTTCGCTTGTTTCCAAAGCCACATGTGCTTCGTCGCCTCAGTCTCCCACTCATCCTTTGACACTATGCCCCCATTTTCGTTTTGTTTTGCGTCTACTTCGATCCCCTTATGTGCCTTCTATCTCATTTGCCCAGTCAGCCAGACATTGCCGGGAGATGTGGCCGTGTAAGATCAAACCAGACGGTATGCAATAAGAGGCAGACGAGTACTTGTATTTCCCGCAGGCGAATCTGACTTCATCTCATCTCTCTTCTTTTCCAGCCCCCCCTTTTTTTCTCCTTCTCCTTCTTCTCCTTCTCATTCTTCTTCTTTTTCTGTCTGTCTGTCTGTCTGTCTGTCTGTCTGTCTGTCTGTCTGTCTGTCTGTCTGTCTGTCTGTTTCAATTCTTCTCTTTTTCTTTCTCTCCTTTCCCTCCCACCAGGGGAATGCACACTAAATTTAGTCAGGTATGCTATAATTTAACGCGCGTTAACTCACTCGATGTATAAAAGTCAAAAGGCCAAATAACGGCTCGCTGCGACGTTCCTCTTTTGGACATGTCCCACCAAGTTCACACCACGCTAGACCTCCACACTCCACACCCTCACGCACCCGGAAGACTTGACACGTCTCATATATAAAAAAATGTCCTCCTCCTCCCCCCGGCCTCAACCTCCTTCAGAGGAAATTGACGGCACTCCCTTCTCATGTTTTCGAATTTCGGAAATAAAAGGGCGTCTCAGTTTAGAGATGGTGAGGTGCCCGCCAGCAACTGGAAGATTTGAGACTCGATTTGCGGAGAAGCTGTGAAATACATTCTATCTTTTAGTGGCGTTGGAGTCTGTTTTCGTCAAGTTGTAGGCTTGGAAATTATTAGGCCCAGGTTGGCTGTCACAGGCAGGGTGGAATCATCTCATTTCACTTCCAAAATGACCGAAATTATTGTGTCGATGAGAGCGTAAACATTTTACAATCATAGAAATAATCCATCTTTTTCTCCTACTATGCAATGTATAGTAATACCTCCCAGGTTGACTCTGCGACAGGGGACAACACTCTACTCCTTCGAAAGGACGTGTTCGATGTCAAGTGAGGCATTATATTGAAAAGAAAAGCTCGAAGAAGAAGAAGAAGAAGAAGAAGAAGAAGAAGAAGAAGAAGAAGAAGAAGAAGAAGAAGAAGAAGAAGAAGAAGAACAA
>NW_004797769.1:181481-183318 GCF_000002075.1 Aplysia californica | reverse complement strand
AGATAGATAGATAGATAGATAGATAGATAGATAGATAGATAGATAGATAGATAGATAGACAGATAGATAGAGGGAGAAAAAAGGGGGGAAAGGTGATAGACAAGCAAACATCCACTCCAAGCAATGAGGAAAAGTAACACTACCTACATCTTCATGCCATACAGGTTCCTATTATGCCCAATGTCTTTGAGCCATCATCTTCTTCCAAGACCATTAAGTTCCATAAACAATATTATTGTAAAACCCAAAATAGTCAAAGGTTGTTCAAATTATGTATAATCGACGAGCAGAAAGAGCAGTCCAAAAATAGCTCTCTACTGTTTCTGTATTTAATGAACTAATAGAAACAAGAACCATCCCCAGAAATAAAAGATCATTGTCATTATTTTAAAAAAAGACCTTTTACAGTAAGTGGATATTTTATATTAGGATGAAGGCGGCACTATTTGAGAAACAAAGGAGACCGTTCTAAAAAAACAAACACAAACAAAACAACCCCCCCCCAAAAAAAACCCAACAACAACAACAAACAACAACAACAACACAAAACCGTCAGTGGCAACAGGGCATAACTGAAGGACATTTCCCCAAACTACGTATCTGCCAATTAACTAAACTATCTAATTTTTAATGAGGAAACCAAGAACATCTGTTTACGTAAAATACGTCACTCAAGATCACTTTTTAACCCTTACTTGTTCTTCTTGTTGGCTGCTATGAAAACTGATTGGATGAAACTATTTCGGTCCACCTCTGTGTATTTGCAGAGCGGTTTTTCCCAGTCGGTCGAAAATGTATTTGCTGAGTTTTTGAAAAGACACTCTCTATAGCTATTTCCCAATCCATGGAAAATGCACTTGCTGAGTTTACGACAAAAAAGAATGCTCTTTAACTATTTTTAGCCTGTTATGCGTCTTGTTTATTATTATAAACAAAAAGCACACGTAACGACTGGTCTAATAAAAGAGTCATTCCTCTACTTTAGAAACGACACAAAACGTGCACTTGAACTTGGGAAATGAAACATCAATATTGAAGCGAGTAAATAAAGGAGGATGCTTCAATAGCTGCATTACACTTACTACAATAATAGTCACTATAAACAGAAAAAGTCTACCTTTGTTATATCCCCCCCCCCCCACAAAAAAGAATGTTTTAAAAGAGTACTTCTGAACTCGTTCAGTATTGTAATCTATTTCAGAGTGACGTGTAGAGAAATCCTGAAATAGCCAAGTGCTGGTTTACTTTCTGAAGAATAATGGCGGTACAATGAAGCTCCTTCTGGGATGGGCTTCGGTGCAGAGTCAAGGTTGCACCACGTTCTTCATAGTCGGGACGACTTTTCAATCACCTCGAATCGATGGTTTGAATAACGTTCCATTGTACCTGCCACCCCCCACCCCCCTCTCAACCCACACACACAAACACAGGTACATCCGAACTAAGCAAACCTACTACTTTCGAATCAAGATTCAAGAAGAAAAACAAAATAAAAGGAAATGAAGAAAAAAGCCGAACAAGTCAGAAATGTTTGAGATAAAAAAACAAACAACAAAAACGAACCAAAAAAAACTCAAACGAAAAAAGAACATAAAAAGACCCCCCCCCCCTCAGCGAACACCCCCACACTGTCAAGGTCAATAGCCAGCACAGAGCTGCGTAAATTCGGTCGATCGATCTGGCCTTAAGTGTCGTGTTTCTACTTCTAGCTATGACATTTTTGCCTCAACAGAAATCCAAACAAGGACAAACTTCAGAATGTACTCAGAAAAATTTAGAAAAAAGAGTCGACTACACCAGTCAAGTAAGATAAAACAAAACAAACAAAACATACCCC
>NW_004797769.1:174056-180599 GCF_000002075.1 Aplysia californica | reverse complement strand
AACACATACGCACACTTCGCGAAAAAAGCAATAAAAAAACCCAAACAAAAACAAAATAACTAAGCCAACACCTCCTCTCCCACTTCCCATTTAAAATATAATTCAAAACCCCCAAAAAGGGAATATTAACAGTGATATCAAATACGCCTTCCTAAAAAAAAACCCAAACCACAAACAATAACAATAACAAAAAGTAAAAGACAATGAAAAGCTAAAAAAAAAGGAAACAACCAAACATACCCTCTTCCCTTTCCAAAACCAAACCTCCCCTAAAAGGATAAAATGCACCCGGGAAAAGCACTATGATTCTAATATCAGTAACCCCAACAGTACTCGACGGAGTCCTTTCTTTTCCGACTTAAAAGCTCAGAATGACTGCACTGACAGCCTGGCTTTGTAGGGGATTATGGTGTCTTTCTTAAGGTCTCTCAAACACCATGAAATTGTTATTCGCCAAGGGACTAGAGTTTGAAGTCGTCGCCGCTGACATAATCTGAACGGTTTCGGTGCCAACTAATTCCGAAGTTAATCCCTGTTGCTGTCGATGGTGTTGATGCTTTATTATTTGTTCTCCTTTTTGTTGCTGCTGCTGCTGCTTCTGGTGCTGCTGCTGATGATGCTTCTGGTGCTGCTGCTTTATACCTTTATTATATATTAGATATTGTTGCTATGTGACTATAATAGTCCTGTTGGATGTTTATTGTGTTACATGTCTTGTTGTGGTACTTTTGTTGTTGTACAGCTTTTGTGTTACCGTCCCACAAAGAATATATGAGTTGGATTTCCAAGAGGAATAAAGGAGTGTAACGATAACGAGTATTCCGTTTGAGGCATGTTCTGTCCTTCATCGTCGCCCTTGGTTCTAATACAAAGTGTCGAAGCAGCCGACCTCCAAATGATAGAAATTGTGTCAATTGGGAAATCAAAAAATGAAAATGCACATTCTACAATATTAATAATTGCTGAATGGCAATTGTTTTTGTTTGACTATTGTTGCTGCTGCTGCTACTGCTGTTGTTGTTATTGTTGTTGTTGTTGTTGTTGTTGTTGTTGTTGTTGTTGTTGTTGTTGTTGCTGTTGAGTTACTTCAGTTGTTTTGTATATAATATAATTACTTTTGTTGCGATGTCGCGGTTGGGTTACTATTGTTTCTTTATATTCTCCTCTAGCTTTTGTGTCGTGAGGGTTAACAGTTAATCAGAACATTGACATTGTTCTACTTATCACAAGTTCAACTTTTTCTCTGCGAACAAAGGACAATGAGTCATTATTTCGAAAGAATTAATCGGATCCTGTGTTCTGGAGTTCTCCACTTTATGGCACGCCATCATATCCGGACAGAAAGAAGCGGAAATGACGCAATCAGCACCATGGCCGATCGAGAATAGTTTGAGGGGCAGACGGAAAGTATGTCATGCAGGAATCTACCCCATAACTCCCCCCCCCACACACACACACGCCCATAACCGTTTTGTCGACCGTTCATTCACCTCCTATTTCTGTCCTCTTTTAAAATTAAGAGGAATTGTTTGACTGAAAGAAGAGCAGATAGACAGACAGACGGACAGACAGATAGGCAGACAGGAAAACCCTAGACAAAATAGACAGATAGATAGATAGACACACTTCACGCATCCAGACAGAGAGATAGACAAATAAACAGATAGGCAGATAAATCTAATCACGATGGTAAGACACCGGAAGATAATCAAATTACTTTCCCGGGACCTCGTTTCCGAAACATGATGCCGGCAGCACCGTTGTCTTGGTAACCAAGACGCGGGCGTTGTCGCTCGCGAGCGGCTGTGGTCCAATGAGACGGCGCGAATGCTGAAGGAGTTTAGGTGGTCGGCATCGGGTGTCATGGCGCTTGTCATATGTGTCACGACGCGGTGAAATCAAGCGCTCGTTAACTTTTTGGGCATATAGAGTTATTGGCATCATGGTACAGCATGCTTGTTTGTCTTGTTTTTGGTGAAAAAATACCCGTCCATCTTGGGCGGAAGTCGAGGTATTTGCGATTGAAGGAAGTGGAGGTCGCCCCATGTCAGAGGTAAAATATGCGAGAAAGTCTCTCAAAGTTTGGTGAGTTTCAAAGCTTGAGCGTCTTTGCAAGCGACACATTTACATTTCTTCGGTGATTTTATTCGACGTTTCTCAGTAAAACGTCACTCAGAATTTTTTTAAAAAATGGACACGAAACGTGTTTGGAAAAAAAATCGACGAAAATATGTTTTTCGATTTCATATTTTGACGCGCGCCTGATTTCACCTTGATGCAACATATAAAACAAAGTGAAGAGAAAAAGAGAAGGTTGGGGTGCTGGTGCAGATGGGTAAGTAGGTAGGTACGTATGTAAGTAGGTTGTTAGGTAGGTAGGTAGGTAGGTAGGTAGGTAGGTAGGTAGGTAGGTAGGTAGGTATGTAGGTAGGTGGGTAGGTAGGTAGGAAGGTTGGTGTTTTATTCAAAATTTAAGGCCACTGGTCCACGTCACAAAAAGCATGCACATTCTACATAAGAGACTTCTGTGAAAACAGCGTACATTGCAGAAGATATACTTGTCAATGTCAATAACAATTTGAAATCGTGTGGTCTAGAAGGGAAAGTATCTGAATGGCTATATCATCAATACATAAACCACCACCGCCCACTGTACAAATAAGCCTAGTGGCGGAGATTATGAGTATGGTCCGCGTCTCATTTTGATAAGAGTTTTACGGCGCTTGCAACAGAAATAGGTTATATAAGTGCCAAAGATTAGAGGTGTTTTAGAGAAAAAAAAGAACGAGGAGAGATAAGGACGATGGGTGTGTAGCAGGAAAGAAGGGGAACCCGCCAACCACTCGCCGACTACTATAGTAGATGAATTAGGACTGAAACCATTAATTATGTCCATTAAAGGAATTGCTAAGGTATTTATATCCTTAACCTCTTCTCCCCCACCCCTGGAAAGTGTTTCCAGCCACCAACACCTAAAACAATCCTTATCCCAAAGCGCATACCAAAAGCAGAATCACGTAGGCGGAAAGTTCAGGGACAGAAACACAGAACCAGATACCAATGACTGATGTGAACTGGTGCAGCTTTCGTTTTTTAACACGCCCGGGGCTATCAAGTTAGCACATTGTTAGCATCCTTTTTTGCAAGCAAACGAATTCCAGAAGCAAAAGACTAGATTTGGTAACTTAAATGGGGAACAATTTCTTTAAAAAAAAATAAATAAAGCTCGTCCGAAAAGCCACACTGAGATATTTTACCACAAGCACAGGGGAAGAAAAGGTAGAAGAAACGAATTCACGAAACAAGGGAAATAACTGAGATAAATATGCAGCTACGAGAGTACTATACTGCTAATGTCCCTTGTAATAGTTCAGACGCCGGAAAATAACAAAAATAACGATGGTAAATGTGATAATAGTAATAATAAAAGTAATAATAAAAATAACAACAAAAAACAACAACAGCAATACTGATAATATCGATTTCCATTCGAGAATTGTTAAGCCTAGAGCCACGAAAACTCATACCATTGTCTCGTCCCGGCTGAGACTGGTACAACAGGTTTACACAATTAAAAAAAAAAAGATAACTTACCCCACCCCACCCCCACAAAAAACCCCAAAACAAAACAAAAGCAACAACTAGAGATAACAGTAAATAGTGGCACCATTCACCCGGAACAGCAATATTATTATTGTTAAAAATCCTTAAGCACTAGTCTCCCTCTTTTCGTCTCTCTTTAACACTCCCCGCTCTCCTTTAACTCAACGAAGAATAAAATAAACACATAACAAGACAACGATTTTAGCTAAATAAAGTAGAAAGACGAAAACAACAAGACAAAGAAAACACGAGGAACATTCTTCCAGCCCCTCAGCCACCCCCACCCCTTTTTTTTTCTTCCCGCCATTCGACTTAGCACATATTTCAGACATAATTATATCCCAAACCTTAATACCACTATTCACACTGCACCATTCGCCGTCCGCGTGCAGCTGACAACCTCATTACTTCTTCTCTCACCTTTGCCAGAAGGTCTTCCTCTGTCTGGGTATTCTCAGCGCGCTCGTAGACTGGACCCTATGGATGGTTCCCTCGGGGTTGTGCGGGTGGAAGGCTGCGACTTTGGCACTCATGGCCTCGGATTCTTACACAGATGGGAAGGTTATTTCCGTGAAAAATAAGGTTTAAAACCAGTACCGTGGGCACGTTGGCTACGGATTTTTAAAATATAAGATTCACTTCACAGCCGTTATTCCAGTCCCGTAAGTGAAGTCGTTACAGTCACAACTCTGATGGTCAATTAACTGATTCAATATGCTGGAATGTTCAAATCACATTCTATGTTTAATTGTTCCACAAAGGTTGTTTTCTCGGTTGGTATAAGAGAATAAAAGCTCGCGATTCCACTCTATGATAAAATCACCCAAAGTATGTTTTCTCTGTAATACCAAACATTGTTTTCACGGGGAGCATTCCAGAGCGCAGATTATAATGCCGTCACCCAGACATCCCTTAAAACATTCAAATTCACGACTAAAGTTTTCCCTGCTTAACCAATACGAAGTTCACAGTTGATATACTTGACCTTAAACGTATTCCCCAAACATATGTAACAGTGTACATATTTAAGTATAGTTATATTATTTCACTTTTTATTAAAGCAAAAAGCTAACAGCTACAAAGAACTAATTCGAAGTTTTTTTACTAAGTAATGACGCTTTACTAAGTTTTTCCATCAACTTTGAAGGACAGAGTTGCTCAAAACGAGAGATTCCACGTCTTTATGTTTTTTTTCGGGTAAATGTTCCGTGGAACCCATCAGAGAGAAAAGGAACAGCACTCTCGCTCAAAGACAGAAAATAAATAACTATGTCAGGAAATAATCACAAGAAGGCCTTCTTCTTCTTCTTCTTCTTCTTTTTCTTCTTCTTCTTCTTCTTCTTCTTCTTCTTCTTCTTCTTCTTCTTCTTCTTTTTCTTCTTCTTCTTCTTCGTCTCCTTCTCCTCCCCCCCCCTCCTTTTCCCCGTCCTCCTCCTCCTCCATAATGTTATACTTAATTTTAAATGGGTTTCAATATCTTCAGAAAACTCATTTCGGAGTAATACTTGCCACAAGTACGAAACATTACGATTCAGCACATCATGTACATCGATAGTAGCCTCTTACTGAGGTTGAACGGATTTTCAAATTAATGTATTCATTGAGGAACCCCAACCCCTTTATGGCTAAAAGAAAATTATCCAAATGAATATGGCTTAAGGGTCGACGAAGTTATGATTAATTTCGCCTTTTTTGTCATCGGATGTTCTAAAAGGTTACAAAAAAACCTTATCTGATCTTAACATTATGACTGAACTTTATAAATTTCGCACTACTCTAAAAGCTTTCTAATTATGGTATTTGCACATTAAGTAGCACGAAATGGATATTGTATCTTTCCCTTTCAAGCTCCTTGCCTTAAGTTTCTTGTTGTTCTCTTATCTTCATCACTTTGCTATTTCAGTCTCCAAACCTGTTATCCCATTAAGTTAAAAACTCCGCTGGAGAAGCCATAGTCCTCGAAGTTTGGCCTATCCATGAGCTTAGACGCTAAATCAAATTCTCACTTAAGTCCGCCATAACAAGTTATTTATAGAAAACCTAATTTTATGATGAGCTGCGTTAATACGCTTCCCCAGAATTACAAAGTTCTAGAACCCAAATGTTCTATCTCATCTATCAAAATCGTAAGATTATTCGGAGTCGTTATCAAGGTATTTAAAGAATTGCATTCGAAAAAGCTTGACAGGTTGTGAAACCCAACATTTTTTATGTCAAATTTCTCAAAACTAAGTACTGAAGATACATAACTGTATAATTCTAAGGTAACGAATACTAAAGGAGGGGTATTATTAAAGAGATTAACAAAGCTAATGAATGGGAACATTTGACTTGCGCCAATTGCATCATCACCCGGCCGCAGTCTGTAGATTATGAATGATTACACAAGGTCTTTCCGAACACGGGAGCCTAATACATACTTAGGCAGCAGACGTAGGTGTTGTTACTGACACGCTACTAGCAGAGCCCAGAGTGTCGCGAAAGGTCAGAGTTTGCACAACATGAGCCGAACCTGTGTTCACAAATATTCTGTACGTATAAATACGAACACAAAGCTTTGTGCTCCTGATTCAAGAATCGGATTTTTGTGAACCACTCGCTCTGATTTCTCTCACTTTCCGTCAAACGAAGAAGAAGCGTTGTTTGAAGTTTGTTTTGGCACCTGAAAATAGACAAAAGAAAAGAAAAAATGATTAGTTGAAGAGTCAAAATAAAACTTCCTCTTCTTTCCACTATCTGTTTGTCTGTCAATCTGTCGGTCTGTCTGTCTTTATATCAAATACACACAAATATACACATACACACTCATTCACACTCACATACAAGCACAGATACACTTAAGCAAGAAAAAACATACATACGCACGCACACACACACACACACACACACACACACACACACACACACACACACACGCACACGCCGCAAACGCACACACAC
>NW_004797769.1:172343-173609 GCF_000002075.1 Aplysia californica | reverse complement strand
CACACACACACACACACACACACACACGTACACACACACACAAAAATCTCACAGCCTCTCCCCTTTCCACCTGTTCCATCCCACCCTCTATCATTCTCCTTTCTTCTTTTCTTTTCCACATTTCCACTTTTTTCCTGACCATCCTACCCACCAGATTACCTGCTTAGCCAAAGCATATGCCCAGGTTCACTTTGATAAATATTATAAAACATTCATGGAAAAAGGCCAGGTGTGTATACATGAGCAAAAATCTAAATCAAAGGGAGAAACACAGTTTGCTTATCAAAGTTAAAAAAGACTTCAATGAGTATTATACAAAACAGTAATTACAATAATGATTCCAAGTTGGAGCAACACAGGCGACATATGTACTGCCTCACCCATCCGACCGAACAGATACCACGTTTTCTCTATCAATATATTGACATACTAATAACGACAATCTCCCCAATTCCAACCCCAAAATCTCAACGTTTATAGTTCAACAACAACAACAACAACAACAACAACAACAACAACAACAACAACAACAGCAACAACAACAATAACAACAGCAACAACAACACCACCACCAACAATAACAACACTACCACATCCACCACCAACAACAAAAACAATCAGGAAAAAAACAAAACACAGTGGGAGAAACACGTTGTTATTTTCACTGAATGCCATAAAATATTATAACACGTCAACAATACAATGAACAAAGAAAAGTCATTGAGTTTTTCTACCACGTCCCTGACTTAACTCTTTGAGAACGCATCTTCGACAACGTAAGCAAACAAACTGCTTTAAAGGCACTTAAAAAAAAGAGCCAAACTTCGTTAATCATGTAGATTTTTCCTATTTGTTTTCTTTATCTGAGACTTCAAAAGATCGGTAACATCATGCTTGTAAACAACTAAACAAATGTGTATCTCTGATTTGAGTGTGGTCGTGCCGAAACGTTTACTTTGGTCTGCTGCTGGTCGGACAGATGTGTCCGTTTCGTCCTCAAAGAGCAGTGTTGTTGCAAGGACGACAACCCATTATTTATTTTAGAAGTTCAAGGAAGACTCGGTGATCTCCCCTCACAGACACAATTCCAGCAAGTCGTGACGACTTCATTGATTCTCGATTGTGTGGTTTGCGCACAGTGAATAAAATCTTTACAGTCACTCAGTCACGCCAGATTCTTAACGAAAGCGGTGAAAATCAGTAACGTCCAGTCTTCTGCTCATAAGACTTTGAAAATTACATACAGTCGAACAGTTCGTCACTCCC
>NW_004797769.1:166820-167887 GCF_000002075.1 Aplysia californica | reverse complement strand
AAGAAGAAGAAGAAGAAGAAGAAGAAGAAGAAGAAGAAGAAGAAGAAGAAGAATAGTACTAACATCATCATATCCCCACCATCAAAACCGCCATCACCACAACCACCACCACCACCACAACCACCACCACCACCATCACCAACAACAACAACAACAATAACAGCACTTACCAAAGCAATTACTACAGGTTACCACTGTGATTGCGACACTAGATGGAAACGGTCACGATCAAAGTAAGAATAAATAAAATATCATGTTATATAATATTACGATTCCCCAACAGGACTAAAAGTAACGCAAAGCACAATTACTTACTGATGCGTTCCACGCTAAGGTTCCGTGTAAAATGTACAGGCGTTCCTACAGACACACACACCAACACACTGTATAAAAGATAAACAATCGCCACGGAAAATGGAACACGTAATAAACTCTTTGGAAAAATCCCCTTGAAAAAAAAAAAAAAAAAAGCAGAAAGCCAAAAACAGATGACCCCCTTCAATATAAACACACACGATGACGCACCTGCCTAAGGGAGACATCCAAACACTTCTACTCCCTTCCTTTTCACGCGCAGTCAGTAAAAACAGCGCGCTTTCATGTTATGCAGAAATTAGGAAACAGGTCCACTTTCTGGCCTCGTTAACATGCCAAGGGTAGTAGTGGCGATGTGTGGTCAGAGGTGCCAGAGTGAAAGGACTCCCTTCCTGGGGGTGGTGGTCCAGAGCTGGGTTCCGCTCTGCTCAGCTAGGCGATAATCTCGTCAGTAACGCATGGTTAGTGAAGTGAGCGATTTTTCATACACAGGTATTGTTTGAGGCATTCAGTAATTCTTCAGCGGGGCACCTGCCTGCTGTTGTTGTTGTTGTTGATTGTTTGATGAGTGCTGTTGTAACTAGAGTCGGAAGAAAGACTAAGGCCTGCTGATGTAATGTTGGGTTTTGATATTTGAGCAATGGTGGCAGATTTAAGTTTCTCGTGTTATTAGTTAGTTGGTGTGAATATGTGTGTGTATGTCTCTCTCTCTCTCTCTCTCTCTCTCTCTCTCTCTCTCTCTCTCTCTCTCT
>NW_004797769.1:164931-166087 GCF_000002075.1 Aplysia californica | reverse complement strand
CCCAAAAAAAAACCCAACTAAAAAACAAACAAAACCTTAAAAACCCCCCCAAAAAACCCAGTGTTACACGTGCAGAAGTGCGCTAGCTGGAGTATCTGGCTGTACATCGGTCTGATACAAATTACGCTTCTTATTTTGCTTCCTAAAATTTAGTCAGATCCACTCACCGTCCCAAAACGACATGTTTTTTCTTAGTGTCAAAGCATTCAATTTTCCTCTCCAACGTGGTGCTTTATCCTGTCTCTGTTGTGTCAAGCGCTGACACTCAAGAATAAACGAAATGTATTATTTTCTAAAGTGTTGAAATATAATACGAACGAATGACAACTCATCCCTTCTTAAACACTCAAAAAAAAGAGAGCAAACATAAATCCAAAGCAAACACAAACTAACAAAAGATAGACAGAGGGAAAATACTCAAACAAAAACAACAACAACAAGGGAGGCGGTGGCCCTGGCGAAGAGCACGCTCTTCGGGGCTCCAAACATTTCGAACAGATAGACTACCACACACACACACACACACACACACACACACACACATAACAACAACAACAAAACAATAACAAACCCTGGGCTCAACTTGTTAATACATATTGTATTAAAAGCTCAAGTGAAACATTTCCCCAAAGGCTGACAACAGAGTATAACTGTTACTTTTCAAACACATAAATACAGTGATCCTTTTGCACAGATTTATTTGACATGTTTATGGTGGAAACATGCGGGCACGCGCGTGCCCTAGTTCGGATGTGAGGCATGTAGTAAACAAGGTCTTTTGCTAGGATCTTCTGATGTGTTTGAAATCAATACAAGTCACACGCCCGATTAATCACAGACCGCTCACAATCAAAGTAGATGAATTCTGAGAAATTTGATCATCACAGAACATTAAGCATTCAACTTTGAACACGTGCTATTTTTCCACAAGCGATCCATACGTCTTGGATGAAGAACGTAGCACCTGAATCGATTTTTGAGCCCTACAAAAGTTTGAAAGATAAAAAAAAATTGTTTGAAGATTTACTACGGAACTAGCTCTCAATCTCCCTATCTTATCTTTTTATCTCACTTTCGTCTCGGCCTGCCCGCCTGCCCGTTTGTCTGTCTGTCTGTCTGTCTGTCTGTCTGTCTGTCTGTCTGTCTGTCTGTCTGT
>NW_004797769.1:162257-163608 GCF_000002075.1 Aplysia californica | reverse complement strand
AGAGAGAGAGAGAGAGGGGAGAGTGATGATGGGCAGCCTTGAAACACGATGAGTATAGTAGAGCGAAGGCAGAACAACAGTGGACAAGTTTATGAGAGAGTGGAAATTAGACACCGGGAAGCTAGTAAACAATGCGTCCGATAAAACGATTTTTATTGAAGAATTAAAGGTTCTCTCCGGGTTTGACAACAAAATCAACACACATGGAAAGCCTCCAAGTTTAAAGAAAAATATCATAAGAGCGATATTTCAGGTGGTCGCCAATGACTATAAAAAAAAAAAAAGATTCCATACAGAGTGGGGTCATCAGATAAAAAATTCGCTTCCCAAGAATAGCATGGTTTCTTCTCGAAACTTGAAGTGATGTGATTAGCATGTCTGGGGACCTCTCTTCCGTACTCCCTCTCCATCATATTAGGTTAAGGTTTACAAGCCGAAAGCTAATTCTTTACTTCGTCGCAGCAAACGTTATAGCATTTTTAGCATTTAAAACGACAGGCTATAAGCTACAACCATGACTTTGAGAAAAGAATGAAGATAATATGGTATGAGGATACAACCGGACTACAGACAAGAAGATATTTCTGATTAATGAGGAAAATACACCCCCCCCCTCCCTTGTCCAGACAAACAAAAAACAAAACAAAACAACAACAAATCAAAGCAACAAAAAAAAACAACCCAAAACAATAATGCAGCGTCTATTCAGTAGACGTTCCGGCTACTATGAGTTATAGTTAAATCTGTTGATGCTATACACTGTCGGATAAAACCATGTTAATTTTGTTCTTCATTTGAGTCAGATGTAGCGTGTGAAAACTTTGAAATCAAATATCTCCAAACTAAGTGGGTTTTTTTTCTCCTTAAGGCTTAAAATAAGAGTTTTATGGCAATTGCAACTCAATTAGGTCACATAAGTTAAAGTATCGACGATTTGAGGTGTTTCAGGAGAGTAACATAAATATTATACCAAAAAAAAGTGAAAGGGATAAGGATGGTTTTTAGGAAAGAAGGAGTACACCACATCAGAGCACCCGCGAACCACCCACAAACTGAGTTTAAGGGAGATAAGATCTTATTGTTTTGGAGACGTGGGATAATAAGATGGCCTTGGGGCCTGAGGTCTGACCATACAATGCGTTCCTCAAGCAGAAAGCAAAACACATTAACTGTAATTGACTACAGCAAAGAGCAAAACAAAAACAAAAGCTCGGAAATATCAGCTTTTGTTTGGTAGGATATTTCTGTGACACATCCTTTAGCGGGCAAAGAGACTGGGAACTGAAAGCCTTGCTATGATATCGACAGCCCGCTGAGCGGTGATAGTAAAAGATATTATTATTATTATTAT
>NW_004797769.1:157484-159263 GCF_000002075.1 Aplysia californica | reverse complement strand
CCCCCCTCTCTCTCTCTCTCTCTCTCTCTCTCTCTCCTTTTCTCCAAGCATACATACTCTCTCTCTCTCACACACACGCACGAAAATATACAAATAAAATGAAGCGGGTGCGTTTCAGCATCCCACCGTGTGTATCATTAAAGAGATTTGCCAGCCTCCAAAACTAATACTTTGGTGAGTCCCTCATGTGTATTTGCACAAGGACCTATTCAGAAAAAGATCATCCCGCCAAAGTAGCAATTGAACTAATTGGGACAGAAAGTAGCAATGGCGCCAGTAAACAAAAGCGTCGAATCAATAATTCACAACCGATGAATCAATACAACCTTTGGGGTTTCTGTCCCTTCAACCTTTTCAATCACTTTGATTGGTTCACGGCCGTTGCAACAAGTCTTCGTGAAAGCTGATTAATAAAAACCCAACAAAAAACATTCAATAGAAACAAACCCCGCCCTCCATCTTTTCCTCTCTTTTGTTTAACACTCAAAGGGACATACACATACCCACAGACAAGAGATACACAAACAGACATAATAAGCTCTATACATAACACAAACATAAACGCACCCTAAATATTGTAGATCAATGCACCGGGATCACAAATGACTGTCGTATGATATAATACCAAAATTTAATAAACAAGAAAAACAAATGAAGAAAAAGGATGATGATACTGTTCACCTTGACTCCAACGTGTGTACCCTATGTTTATTACAATTCTTTAATCCCAGAGCCTACCTACTCACCATAAGATCCAAAACAAGCTAATTCAACGCCAATTCCGTCAACTTATCCCTAATCCCTTCCTTCAAATCTCAAAGGGCATACTTACGAAGCGAGGGAGGTGGACGGCATTAGTATGAAATTTTCATCTCAAGCCTTCGTCGGGTCAGAGTAGCGTGCACCACAAGACACGCGTGCAGTGAGCTGATCCTTGGGATACCCGAGCACTCACCTCAGAGAGGGATTCAAGGACGGCTGGAAGATGCTCCTGTTTGTTAGGTCTATCTACTTTCAAATCGCCCTTTATATCTTTACGAATGTTCCTAGCACTTGATTAATGGTCATTGTATCATGTTGTGAGCACAAGGATTTGTGAGCCGTTAGAAGATACTGGGTTTACCAGCTCTAAAATTGTCGTTTATTTTTAACTACTTCACTGCTAGGCCATAGAACTGAGTGAGGAGGCAGAGCCCATTCTTGCATTTCATAAATCTTGGTTTATAGAGATACACATAATTCATTGTGGGCTACTTTTCCGTTCGATTTGTGGAGTTTGGCATCGTCGTTGTCCCCTCTCCACTGACGGCCCAATAGCCGCCAATACTCTCAACTCCAGAACGTAAAGGACTGTGAGCTGATTTCGTGGAGACAACTTTTGTATTTACAAAACTCTGCCCTCCCCCAAAGACTATAAAACTGCGTTGGGGGGGGGGGGGGGGGTTCACAGCCACTCGAGCTTGTTGGGTTAATTCAAGATGACCTAATGAGCTATACCTTCAGTGGTTTTACACAATGACATGACATCTAATAGTAATAATGCAAAAATAAGGACAATTAAAAAACAAAGGAACAACAACAATCAGACCAGATGTTTACATATTACATGTATTGTGTTTTTTGTCTTCTATTAGGGTTACGTTGCAAAAAGTAGTCAATTGAAATTAACCTACTGTGATTACGCATATCGAATGCAAATGAACATAACCCATAAAAAATGAACGATTTTATACTCTATAGTGTTTTCTGTGGGCACAGCGACTGTGGGCAATTGGGGGG
>NW_004797769.1:154622-156970 GCF_000002075.1 Aplysia californica | reverse complement strand
GCCCCCCCCCACACACACATACATCGGTCACACGATTTTGATCTGTTTAGTTTTGCAAAGAGGAAACACTTACAAAAAAGAGAAAGCATAAAAAGGCGATATAATTAATTGTCCAGAACACTCCAAGCGTTTGACAGCTCCAAGCCTGTAATTTGTCCACGAAACAATTCTGTTGAGTTACAGTAAACAACGCATTTCTACGGTGGTAAGAATGCCCTTTTCATGGGTCATACAGTTTGATTATATACTTCTCACTGATTGTGTTGATTACTTTTAGGCTTCAAACTACGAATTTAATTGAAGTGCTATACTAAAGTCGGTAACAGCAGATTGAAATATACTGACTAGTGCGTGCTTATATCTCAATTGGCCAACGTTGCAGAAGACCATGGTTGTAATGCATTGAGGGAGATTTTAAAATTTGAGTTGTTTGGCACGTGTTCAATTCTCCACTTTCTTGGTTAAGTTCTATTGGAGATAAGGGTTAAATTTCAGAGGGTGGGTGAGGGGTGAGCTTCTATGGCATTGCAGTATTAGAAGTGGCGTTAAAACCAGAGTATTTCATGATACATGTACTGACTAGAAGCAAAGCCCCAAACATTTTCCGTTCTGCGTACTCTACTGACCTAGATTCCGATATCGTATTGCGTCAGCACAGACGTGTTTCTATACCAAGCCGTATTCCTGTTTACGTCGCCTGTCACTATCTCACGTGATCTGACCTGTCTTACCGGGTTGTCTGGTGGTCACAGATTGCCCTCTCGAGTTTCCGCTTATCTGTGAGAGATTGACGAGTTGTAATTCTAGTAAGTTTTCAAGGTTCTATTCAAAATCAAACATGCGACAGTTGAATCAGATTCAAAGACCTAAAGGGGTATTCATTATTTCTCAGCGCTATCCTTCAATATTCTAACCTGGCAGATATTTTGCTTCTGACGCTTTCTCTATAAAAGAAAACAGTGCTTTTTTCCGACGTCCATGGTTAATGTATCTCTAGAACGACACGTGCCCATTTCCGGTAACCTCAAAGCTCTAGGCGATCATTAGTGCGAACGAAAACGCCTGGATGGCTTCCCTTGATGACTGCCACGGCCCTTCAGACTTATCAGGGTCGAATGAGATGCAGTCGATTGCCCGCGTCCTAACGAACCTTGAACCCCAGGTAAGCCGCACATGACGGGCAAGTGCGCTTGTTTTTTTTCAGGCGGGATCCACGCAATACTTGTCATTTAACTACACCTGGAATAAGGGTAAACAGACAGACAGATGGAAAGGAGGAAAGATTTTTAAAAAGGACTAACTATAGTGGTGCCCTACAAACACCCGCTGATGGCAAGTGGATTGTGAAGAGAAACACCTCGAGTTGCGATGTCTGAGTCCAAAACAAAGAGGACGAAGACTTTTGATGAATTATTTCTCAATTTGAGCCTGTTCATTTCCTTTTAAGAAGTATATACGTTAAACTTTTCAAATATCCTTTTAAAAAATCTCAATTTGAACTTCTTCCATGCCTTTCATGAAGCGCATACGTTTTTCAGTACGAATAGGCAACAGCAGTGGCTGTGGTTTTAAAAGAAGCTGAAGAACGGGTAGAAACGATGCGATCCTTGGAGCAGTCTTCAGAAATTCATCACAAAAGCCAAAAGCTTTGAAAAACTAAGGGAACGACAACAATTTAGCGTATAAAGAAATCGCAGCTCTTAAATCATAATTTCCGCTGAGCATCAAAAGCGTTCTCAAAACGTACCACTCAGTCCTAAACGATTTTATATGTTCGTTTGAAATAATGTTTTCCTGGAGGTTTTTAAGAGCTCATCTTAGCAAAATCTCCATCATTCGACTAAGCACTCTTTCATTTCAAGACCGTACACATTTACACAACTACCCAAAGACAATCAAGAACCCAGATGTCTTACAAATGATTGTGGAACTATAAACAAAAAGATCGTCGTCATGATTCAAAGGGACAACAGAGCGTGGGAAGGAGAAAACAAACTCCAAGATACCACACTTAGTGCGGAGAGGGTTCCCGTCCTTGGAGGACCTCATCTCCTGATCTCATTACCATGAATGCTTCATCAAGACACAGAAAGAGTAGATGGTAGATGTAATCCAGAGCTTGTTCGGCTCAATGTCGCTTGATAAGGACACGCGAAGTGGGAGAGAGACTGAATGATCACATCGATGTTGTTTCTTCTTTTATTTAATTTGTTACGTTAGCACCACTGTATAAACAAATAGCACACTGGATATGTTATTAAGTTATAGCTTTAGCGGGTCATGTGAATAAGCCGAACAGTGACAGCAATGAAGACGCCCCCCTCCCCTCCCCCCCCCAAACAAACCCA
>NW_004797769.1:151318-154522 GCF_000002075.1 Aplysia californica | reverse complement strand
CCCCCCACAAAAAACCCCCAAAACCAACCAACAAACAACCCTGCTATCTCATTGCATGGGGATCTGTGGAGGGCTCCGATCTGGTACATATTTTGAACTACTATTTTTTACAGCTGTAAAACGATGTGTAGCCTTCCCTTGTTTTCTTTACAATAATTTTTTTTAGTTTCAATGAAGTCGTTGGTGAAAGATAGAGTCGCACTGAACGTTGCTCATGCACGAAATCTACGTAAGCAGCAAATCAAAACTGATACAAAACGATAGGTAATATGTCAGGCACTCAATTTACGCAAGGAGCCAATCAAAATTGTGAAATTATAGGCAATATTTTATCTGATTCAAATCATACAGTGTTTTCGTGAGTGACTTTGACCATGGGCAAATCAGTATGGAAATTATACGTATTAATAATTACACCACCCTTTCTAATCTTTCACAGTTCTGTGTATGCCACCTCCTCCCCTAAAATAGATGCGAGAGTGCAAACACTAAACGACAGACGGCACAGTGGACCGTGAGGAGTAAAAGTACAAGTTTCTTCCACTGGAATGTACGTGTCAAGTCGAATGTGTCTGGGAGTTGGTGTGGGCGATGGGGAGGGGTCTAGTGCAACGGGTTCAAAGTACACCAATAACATTTTATTTCAACAGAAACTATTTCCCGGGGCGAAACTAGAGTACATTACTACTTTTGATGAATCAATTAACTAAATAGACAAAAGTAGCGGTGCGCATTGTAAGCTAAGATAATATGAGATAGATAAGATACAATAAGATACGATAAGATAATACTTTATTGTTCCAGAGGGTTTTAAAGCAAACTTATCTAGGATCTGGGAAAACCAATGTATTTCTAGAACCAAAAAAGCAATGAAAAAAAGCAGAAAAAATTATTCGCGCAAAGCACTGACAGGACCTGTAATATTATAAAACAGTAACCTAAAAGGCCCAAACATAAACAACAGTACAAAAATATAACAACAACAACAACAACAACAACAACAACATATTAACAACAACAACAACAACGAGGACTACGACAATGTTACAAGACGCTTTAATAATTTACCTTTCTTCAGGAACAGTGCATCGCAAAGAGAAAGAGAGAGACAGAGAGAGAGAGAGAGAGAGAGAGAGAGAGAGAGAGAGAGAGAGAGAGAGAGAGAGAGAGAGAGAGAGAGAGCGAGCGAGAGAGAGAGAGAAAGAGAGAGAGAGAGAAGAAGAAGAAGAAGACGAAGAAGAAGAAGAAGAAGAAGAAGAAGAAGAAGAAGAAGAAGAAGAAGAAGAAGAAGAAGAAGAAGAAGAAGAAGAAGAAGAAGAAGAAGAAGAAGAACTTTTATGTTATTCTCTCATTTCATTCTGGAGACAGAGGCAGAGGCAGATCGAAAAAGACAGATATTACTTTGATGTTATTCTGTTTAGTTTTAGTAGAGGTTTTACGGCGCTCGCAACTCCATAAGGTCATATGAGCGCCAGAAGATTAGAGGTGTTACAAGAGAGTAACGAACATAAAAAAAGAAGAAGGGGAGATCAAGAACGATAGATGTTTGATAGGAAAGAAAAAGCAAACCACACCAGAGCACCTGCCAACCACCCACTGTTATTCTGTGAGTTCATTCCTGAGTAAACACATAGAACAACAACAACACCTCCCACCCCCGCCCCCACCCAGCCTTACTGGCTATCCATTGTTCTGTGCGGACTCTCGACCACAAACCACAACACTAGACTAAGTAATGTGCGTGACGACTCACAGACTCGAGAAATCTGAGATACGTACAGGAAGATGTTGATTGGATCGGTGGAGGTGAAGTCCGAGAGATGAGCTGGGTAGTTTTCAACGCTATGTTCATACTGGAGATACGAGTCCTCTACAAACCAATCAATAGATCTAATCTAATTCGGCGTTGTGCTCGTCGAAAGACGCGAGGAAAAAAAAAGAATAGGCGATGCTTTGTAATTAGATTACACTTTTATTTCAGAGAAGCTGCTCCCGTTTCTTGACTACTGATTACATTTCTTGTTATTTATTTATAAGTTTTGTTTTTGTTTTGTGGCGTTTTCGCTGTTCCTTGTTTATCACCCGCCGTTTGCTCGTTCCGTGAACGTGTCTTTGGACTTAGTTTCTATTCAACAAATAAAATATTCCTCTTGTCAATCTTATTACTGCTGCAAGTAAGAATAATTTGATTATATAACCAGAGTGATTCTTCAGTTAAGGGATTGAGAAACACCTCGAGTTGCGATGTCTGAGTCCAAAACAAAGAGGACGAAGACTTTTGATGAATTATTTCTCAATTTGAGCCTGTTAATTTCCTTTTAAGAAGTATATACGTTAAACTTTTCAAATATCCTTTTAAAAAATCTCAATTTGAACTTCTTCCATGCCTTTCATGAAGCGCATACCTTTTTCAGTACGAATAGGCAACAACAGTGGCTGTGGTTTTAAAAGAAGCTGAAGAACGGGTAGAAACGATGCGATCCTTGGAGCAGTCTTCAGAAATTCATCACAAAAGCCAAAAGCTTTGAAAAACTAAGGGAACGACAACAATTTAGCGTATAAAGAAATCGCAGCTCTTAAATCATAATTTCCGCTGAGCATCAAAAGCGTTCTCAAAACGTACCACTCAGTCCTAAACGATTTTATATGTTCGTTTGAAATAATGTTTTCCTGGAGGTTTTTAAGAGCTCATCTTAGCAAAATCTCCATCATTCGACTAAGCACTCTTTCATTTCAAGACCGTACACATTTACACAACTACCCAAAGACAATCAAGAACCCAGATGTCTTACAAATGATTGTGGAACTATAAACAAAAAGATCGTCGTCATGATTCAAAGGGACAACAGAGCGTGGGAAGGAGAAAACAAACTCCAAGATACCACACTTAGTGCGGAGAGGGTTCCCGTCCTTGGAGGACCTCATCTCCTGATCTCATTACCATGAATGCTTCATCAAGACACAGAAAGAGTAGATGGTAGATGTAATCCAGAGCTTGTTCGGCTCAATGTCGCTTGATAAGGACACGCGAAGTGGGAGAGAGACTGAATGATCACATCGATGTTGTTTCTTCTTTTATTTAATTTGTTACGTTAGCACCACTGTATAAACAAATAGCACACTGGATATGTTATTAAGTTATAGCTTTAGCGGGTCATGTGAATAAGCCGAACAGTGACAGCAATGAAGACGCCCCCCTCCCCC
>NW_004797769.1:148022-149419 GCF_000002075.1 Aplysia californica | reverse complement strand
TGAGAAAGAAGGGGTGGGGGTAAAGGTGAGAGGGCAGTGGCATTAATTTGGAAGTACAGGAAATAGAAAAGCATGCAAGTGACAACCGCAATATCGTGGCAGTGAAAAGACGGGCATGGTAAAACGGGGCCGAGTGTTCTATGGGGAATTGCGAAAGGAAATAATGGATTCCAGCAGGAAATTCTAGAGAATTGGTTTCGTTTCGTCTCAGTAAAGAAAAGCATAAACCGTAATCTAAAGCCCGAAAAAAGCAAAACAGCAATGCAGATACAAAAATAGAATTCAGGTGATTTTAAAGTAGGACCGTAGAAGTTCCAGGATTGCTTGTCAATGATTCCAGTGATCATGTATAATACATATTTTCTGGACTATCTTGCCGGAAAAGTATTTAAAAAACACAACAAAAAACAACCCCACCCCAAAAGAAAACCCAATAAAAGAAAAACAAACAAACCAATCACAATTCACCTTATTTCACGTTGACATCAGCATCTGCATCTATAAGCTGGGAGAGTGTGAAGGACTTTAAGTCTTTTTTTCTGTAAGTGTTCCACTGCGCTCACAACTGCATACGGTCATATGACTGCGCAGGACACGTTAAACAATTTTAGTTGGTAGGAAATTTTGAATTTTTCCCGGGTGGAGGCCGAAGCCTACTCTTATCGATTTTAGACCACCAAGGGATCTTTAATGTGTGCAACTTGCGCTCGGGACCTCCGAGATTTTTCGCCCTTGTCCGAGAAGGCTAGGTGTAGATCTTTCCTACCAGAAGATCAGGGGTGTGACTAAAAGACACCAGTAAGAAGGAGCCAAGGAGTAGCAGTAGAAAGGATGCAGAAAGAGTCAGGAGCCCAGAGCAAAGGGCAAAGGAGGTGAGGGGGTGGGGCAGAAGGTGGAGTTGAAAGCAGACGACAGAACATTACTAGTGAGCAGGAAAGGAGGTGAAAGGAGACAATTTTAGACAAGAGCATTTTTCGGTCTCTACCCGGATTCGAACCCGGGACCATTGAATGAGAGGCGAACACCTTAATCTCCAGGCCACCCCCCCCGGGACTATAAGTCTATTTCGCTTCATATTTTAGGATTTCAAAAGCAGTCCCCCTCTCCCCACCAATCAAATCCTATTATAAAGCAAATTCTCATCAAACTGTTTTGCCCAGACAACACCTGGCCCAGGGCCCGCAGTTATCGCGTGTCTGAAAGGTTATTTATAGATGAATTCGACTCAGTGCGTATCGCCTCCTATCTTTCAGTCCCTTAATTTTGCTATAAATTATCACGCTACAGGAAGCTGTAGGCACTGCACTTTGGAGTCGTAGATTATTCTGGATGTCTGTCGGTCCTCTAGTTCCAAAACCCCAGAATTCGGACGGTGGGGGTTATATTTAGAGAGAGAG
>NW_004797769.1:144050-146794 GCF_000002075.1 Aplysia californica | reverse complement strand
ACCTCTCTACCACACCCTTTCTCTGTCTCTGTCTCTGTCTCTGTCTCTGTCTCTGTCTCTGTCTCTGTCTCTCTCTCTGTCTCTCTGTCTCTCTCTCTCTCTCTCTCTCTCTTTCTGTCTCTCGCTGTCTCTCTCTTTCTTCTGTCTATCTCGCACACACATACATTTCTTCCTAAAAAGAGGACCAAAGAAGGATCCCTCCCTACATCCTCGTTCCAATATCGTTTTGTTACACCTCTTAATGTCGTGTTACACGAAAAGGTCATCGAAAGTCGATCGATTAAGTTAAAATTGAACGCAACAAACTAGAATCTATCAGGAGAGCATTACCTTCTCCGCTGGATACCCTCTTGGATTGTTTGCTGATGATCGATCGAGAGGATAAGTATCCAAAACACAATGTTGACATAACCCAGCTCTTGAGATACAAGGTTTGCGAACTACGTACAGAAAGTAATATAATTAATCTTCTTGACAGATCAATTGCATATACCAAGTGCTCTGTTTTTATCAATAGTATATATAAAAAAGGAAAGCAAACAAAGATAATATTATGTGAATACGATGTCAAGAAAAAAAGACCCCAAGTATCGATTGAATAAACGTTATTCTAATCTACTAGACAAAAGGGTGGCCTAGTTTTAAAAAAAAATTAATTTTGGTTGGAGTCCAGCTCTTCAACATTCCAGAATGTAAGGGTTATGATCCGTTAAAGACACTATTACAACACTAGCTTTTTTTTCTAAAGACGATAGATAGAACTATGTAAATTGTGAACGGATATTTGCAAACACATGCACGGACATACGGCAAGGCAGCAGAGCGAAAAACGTCCATCTTTTATTTAGTTGTACTCAGTGCCGCCAGTATTTCTGACAAGCACTGCTCATGCTAAAATTAGCCAAACATGTTGTCGTCAAATAATAGTATAGTGAGATGTTAGTGGTTGCACGCGCTCTGGTGTGGTTTGCTCCTATCCCATCAAACGTCTTCAGTACTTATCTCTCCTCCTCCTGTATTGGTCTAAGTTACTCTCTTGTAACACGTCTAATTCTGCGCACTTAAAGTGTGACCTGCTTGTGTTGCAAGTGTCGTAAAACGCTCTCTCTCTCTCTCTCTCTCTCTCTCTCTCTCTCTCTCTCTCTCTCTCTCACACACACACACACACACACACACGCGGGCGCGCACACAGGCACGGACGCACACACACATACACACACACACACACACACACACACACACATAGACACACACACAAACGGGCGCATTAAGGGAGAAAGAGGGAGAGATAAAGAGAGAGACAGACAGACAGAGAAAGAGAGAGAGAGAGAGAGAGAGAGAGAGAGAGAGACAGAGAGAGAGAGAGAGCAATAGATAGAGACAGAAGCGGAGAGAAAGAGAGAGGGATAGAGAGAGACAGAAAGAAAAGTATCTGCCGTGCCAGGAAGGAGTATTTGAGAGGCAATAGAGATGACGTGACATTAACATAAATCTGAGCTACGTGTAAGCAACAGCGGCCCTGTGGCTGTTTTTTTTTTCACTTCACTCTTATTACTAGAACTAACACAAACAAAATCCTCAGTACAAAGTTCTATTTGACACCTTTGACCGTTTTGAGTAACAAAGGGCATAAGGTCAGAAACTAATAAATGTTCTATCCGCTCTATCAAAATCGTCTGATTATTCGGTGTCATCATAAAAAAAACATGTTCCAAAAATTGCGTTATAAAAAGCTTGACATGATGTGAAACTGAATTTTTTTCTCTCGTAAAATGTCCCAAAACTAGATACCGAGGAGATAGAACTTTGTAGTTCTGGAGTAGCATGTAAAATGGATGTTTTCTTTTGTAGACTTTGTCACTGATTTCAAGTCTCTGTATCATATTGTAATATTGAATTAACGAAAATTTCAAGAGACTATTTTATACGGATACTGTTGAAGTGACATGAGAGTCCCACAGCACAGTCGTCAGCGTGGCTTGAGGAAAGTACCCCTTGTCCTGAGCAAAACTATCGACTTCTCTGTGGGTCTGGCTTGTTTCCTGAGTTCCTTTGTTTTATTTCCCTACCCTTTACTTTCGACGTCTCTACCTCCTCAATTATTAATTTTAGTTCTACACCTCAAAGTATTTTGCAACTCCCCCCCCAACCACCCCCGTTCCTTGTGTTTCGTGTCCTTGATTGTGCCCCTCCCCCTCCCCTCCTTAATGCATCCGTTTCTTCTCTCTTCATTCCTACATTACTTTCCTCTGCTGCGGACATTCTGCTGCAGTGAAAGAGACAGATGGAGACAGAGATAGATAGACGGAAAACACAATAAGCGAGAGGAGTTAGGGGTGGGGTGTGAGATAGGGTGCCTTGCAAGTTCTCATCAAATCTTTGCGGCAAGTGCATATCAGCGAAATGCAAAGCAACAAGAATGTAGTACTGGGAAAGGGGTGCTGGGAGGAAGCAATATTCAAGCATATATGAATGAATGTTATGTGTGATAGACAGAGGCAAGGTCGTCTTACTAGCTCAGTGAAGGATGAAACATAATCTGTCGCCAGACAGGTAAACAGTCTCGTAATGCCTCTCCCAGCGTGAAACAAAAAATAAGAAAGAGAGAAAGAAATACGAGAAAGAGACAGGAAGACAGACAGATCTGAGAGAGATGTAGAAAGAGAAGAAGAAAGAAGAGGAAGAAGAAGAAGGAAGAAGAAGAAGAAGGAAGAAGAAGAAGAAGAAGAAGAAGAAGAAGAAGA
>NW_004797769.1:141888-143739 GCF_000002075.1 Aplysia californica | reverse complement strand
AGAGAGAAAGAGAGAGAGAGAAAGAGAGAGAGAGAGAGAGAAAGAGAGAGAGAGAGAGAGAGAGAGAGAAAGAGAGCGTGAGAGGGAAAGATAGAAAGAGAGAGAGACAGCCAGATAGACATAGGCATAGGATCTACCAGTGGCACATTCAAACCGCCAACATTCAAATTACCTCAAAGAATAAATACAATTAAAAGTGGGCATATCACATTTTGTCACAAGTCGTCCTAAAAAAATAAAAAAGTAAAAACATTCACCCCTCCTTTAAGAACCCCCCCCCACCCCAACAAACAAACAAAAACAGGTTAACGATATAACAACGAGTGACCCTGACCAGGTAGTGGTAATCACCTGAGATAGCAGGTGAACTTGTTTCGGTCAACAGGAATATAATTAAGACAGATTGTCCGACAGCCAGACGAGACGCTACACGCCAGACTGGACGCGAAGTGGGTCAAATCAAAGACCTAAAGAGGTTATGAGAGGGGGTGGAAAGGTGAGGAGAGAAGGGGAAAAGGGGAAAAAGGGGGGGGGGGCTCTGACTAGCGTCTGTGATGTAGTATAGTAACGAAAGACGTGAGCTTCAGTTCCCGTTGAGGAAGTCATTCTATCGAGTATCTCCTTCCTTTGTCCTGAGATTCACTATATTGCAGCCCGGGTTATCCCTGACACACGAGGTCAAAGTTGCCGGATTCTGGATGGTCTCAATTAAATTTTCTTATTTTACATTTACTTTCCGTTACAACAATATTTAGAAGCAACAAAAAGTCCTTTTTGACTTTGTTATTAACACTGTGTTAACGGCACATCTGGAGTTACTATTTTCGCCTTTTTCTTTGAGACCTAGATATTCTTATACATTTCTAAAGATTGTTGAGTGGTATGTTAAAGTGGTCTGGTGACATAACACATCCGTGCCTCACTCCTCTATTCCTCCATTAATTTGCTTATTTTCCTTATATTCTCTCAAACAATTCTTCAGCAGCGTTTTGGTCTCATTACACATTTCTAATAGTTCTTCCATCTTTTTCATCTGTGTCTAGCTCTTCCAAAAGTTTGAACAGCTCATCATGTCTAACATTATCGAAAGCCTTTGCATAATCTATGAAGTATCAGCACAGATCTTTCAGCGCTTCAATGTGTCTTTCTATTAACATTGTTACGATGAATATAACATTGCTGGTGTTCTTGTCAGGAACAAGACAAAACTCAATTGTGTTTAATTTAAGGCTTATACTTTTGCTCATCCGTCCCGTTTGTACTCGAAGCAAGGTTTTTGGAAAATGACTCATAAGACTTATTGTTCTATTCATTTCACATTCAGCGTCACCTGATGTTTTAGGTTAAGTTATAAAAACTGACTTAATCTTATCTTCTGCAATAATGATGATAATCGTGCATAATCAAATGTTTTTTTCCAAAGTCTTTGATTCACGCTTGAGCTCCACTCATCAAACAAAATCATCATGCAAGCCAACACGGCATCTTTTGACCTCAATGCGTCAACATTTCATTTATACAGCTATGAACAAAAGCTCCCGTAAGCTTCACTCCGACTAAACAAATATTGCGGTTTAATCTTCGGCCAAAAAATAACTGCAAAGAATTAATGAATAATAATTAATTAGCCCACTATACAATCATAGGGAATTACCGGGAAAGGCAATCGATTGATTCGTTTGAGGTTGCTACGTTAATTGTGCTCAGGAATAACTCATAAACATCACTTAGTTTTTAGTTTTTGTGAGCTTTACGGTACTTTTAACACAAATAGATCATTTGAGAGTCGAAGATTAGAAGTGTTCCTAGAGAGTAACATGAAAAGAAAAGAAGGATGGTTTTTTTTTGGGG
>NW_004797769.1:139929-141136 GCF_000002075.1 Aplysia californica | reverse complement strand
GAGAGAGAGAGAGAGAGAGAGAGAGAGAGCAAGTAACCTATCTAATTAATTATGACCTACTGAAACGATATTCTTTATTTATGTCCAGGATAACAAGCACAACTTTAGCAACTCATTTTAATGTTTTCATGTGATGATTAGTTTAATACGAAAGGCATAATTATGATTTTATAACGTCAAAAAGATCAGTTTCATAGCCGGTCAGAATGTAATTTTTTTAGATGAAGTTCATAGACATTTGCACACTAGAAAGTATGTAGGTGACCAACGTCAGATCTGAGAGACACACAGAGAGACTAACACAACATCTGTTACAGAGACAGGTTTTCCAGCCCACAGACAATTAAGCTATCTAAATTATTTCCCTCGCAGTCACTCGAACTCTTCTAAACTCGTTTTCAAAACACCTCTCTCCCGGATCGGTTTTTCTTTCGCTCTGTTGGCAGCCCCTCATCTAGATCGAATTACGGGAAAATTTCCCCCCCCCCCCAAGCGTCCCTTTCCCTCCCCCAGGCCTTCCTTTCGTGCAGCCTAACTAAATGTACGAAACATCAAGGATCGTTGTAGGGGTCACAGTGGGGTCGGAACCATGTCTTATAGGAACAGGAATCGGTGAACGTATGGTTTTAGTTTTAGTCAGATTTCTACGGCACCGGCAACGCAATTAAGTCTGCACAGGTAATAATTTTGTAAAGCGCATATTGAGCCTGCTGTTAAGCAGGAATTTGCTCTAAACAAATGCTATTTATTATTGTATGTGGCGGAGATTAGGATATGTTAGTAGAAAGAAACATACAAAGAAAAGGAGAAAGAGAGATTACGATTATAGATGTTTGGTAGGAAAGAAATAATAAACCAGATCCGAGAGAACCCGCCAGGCACCCTCGGAGGGGTTTACTCAACCGTCAATAAATTAATCCCACCAATTCTAAAGCATATTTTCAGCTCATCAAGAACATGCGTTCACATCAAAGTAGTCTGTGTTCATCGTGATGCGCGAAGACGTTATTGTGTCTGTGTTTGCGCGCGCGCGCGCGCGCGCGCGCGTGTGTGTGTGTGTGTGTGTGTGTGCATATATGTGTGTGAATGTGCTTACTTTAAAGTGAAATAACAAAACCAGAACAAAGATGGAGCTTGAGGGTAACAAACGAAAGAAAGAGAGAGAGAGAGAAAGAGAGAGACAGAGAGAGACAGAGAGAGAGAGAGA
>NW_004797769.1:136823-138981 GCF_000002075.1 Aplysia californica | reverse complement strand
CACACATACACACACACACACAAATACACATACACACACAAACACACACGGAGTTACGAAGAAACACTCTTCTCGGCATGTATAAAGTCGCTGGCAAACTAGAAATACGTTGACCACAGCAAGCACTTTAAAACGTTTTGTGAATGTACACGTACCCTAAATACCACCGATAGATCCTTAATAAGAACTCCGAAAAGGTCAGCGTGCCATAAAATGGTTTTGAAAGCCCCCCAATGCTCTTCGTTAAGAGGCCATTCACTGATACAGGATCTATGCTGGGGGTCAATGGAACACAACTCATTGATCGTTTGGAACGTGCAGAAAGGAAGAGACTATTAGTCTCCCCTCCCTTCTTACCTCCCCTGATCTCAGTGGGTGGGTGCCGAACGTCACCGGCAGGCTCTCCTCTCTTTCTTTCTTCCCTCTGTCGTTTCTCTCTGATGGTTGGAGATTCTACTTCTTTTCTTTCCCTCTTAAGTTTCTGTCTCTGCTGGTGGTTGGACAGCCGCACCACTATTTGGTAGCACTTCTTTTCTTTCCGTTTGTCTTTGAGGGCATGTGGAGAGCGTCACTGGTTTTCCTGTCCTTTTCCTCTATTTGTGTGTCTGGTAGTTGGCGGTTGCCACACGTAGCTCCCACTTTTATCTTCTATTGTTTTGTCTGCCCTTCTTTCCATTTCCCTGCACCACATGTCTTCTTCTTACTAAAATAAAAAGAAAAGCCCAACAAATCTATGTCTTTGGCGTCAGGTTGTGAGAATGGCCATAACATTATCGTCTTCTGCAGCCAACCAGAAGCTCCCAGACAGAGAAAACACTCTTAGACTATGGGCGTATATGGATATTTTATGACCACAGAGGCAACGGGTTGTGGTAATATCGATTGTGGGCTAAGACCGTTCGCACTGTAGCTGAAGTAAAGGAGCATGGTGGAGCACAGATGAATGTCGATAGTCGAGACAATGAGAGGGGATGAGTAGGCAGCTGACTTACACCGCTGATTCAGATCTAGCCTACTCTACGCAATCAACGCGGTCTTAAGTCGGCGCCTGTGGTGTAAATCCTAGGTTCTTACCCATCGCCTAGATAGATAGATAGATAGATAGATAGATAGATAGATAGATAGATAGATAGATAGATAGATAGATAGATAGTTAGATAGATAGACAGATAGATAGATAGAGTAACAAATGAGTAGAAGAATAGAAGTAAACTCAAACAGAGAATGACATAATGAGATATTACATGCAAGTGGATGCAGAAAATGGAGGGCGGGGAGGGAGGGGTTGGTTGTGAAGTACACAGACAGACCTCCAGACGATAAGCCCCTTTATTCCATACACTTCTTCTCTCTGCTCCTGTCATGAAAGATTGTTATTGTCCGGGACTAACTGGGCAAATACACAAAAGTGTCTTGTTCACAGAACCGAAGTTCCTGCGAATACTACATGCATTGTACGCAGGATCAAAGTAGACTTTCAAATAACACTGAGACAGCAGATCGTGTGTAAGGAACGCTTGTGTACATGAAGAGGCGTAGTGTTGCAGCTTTCATCCCCCCCCCCCCCCCTCTTTGTTTCCGCCTTACGAACCCCACTTCCCCCAACCACCAGACCTTCTCATCGTCCCTTCTGTTTCAGTTTTAGTAGAGTTTTACAGTACTTGCAGCACAATAATGGCATACTAGTGCCGAAGATTAGAGGTTTTATAATACGAACACAGAAATGAAGGCGTATAAGGCGATAGATGTTTGATAGGAAAGAAGGAGCAAACCACACCAGAACTACCCGCTTTCCCTCCAACATTATACTGAGAGATTGTAGTGCGTCAAAATGGTACATGTGTACCGTACACATGTATGTGTGGTTGCCCGCCAGCCCATCATTGAAACTAATTAGATATATATTTCTATAGACTCGATGACCTTCGGTATTTTGACATATCATAGCCTAGACAAGGGGAAGTAAATTGGCCTAGCACTACTTCCTTAACTTCAGTTTTGAATTCCTAGATAAACTTCAAAGTAGACACACTGTCAGAGCGTTTGGAATCAATGAATATGTATGGATGTCTTACTAATATAAACAGGTGTAATAGGAATATTTTCAAGGTAGGAATACACACACACACACACACAGACACACACACACAGACACACA
>NW_004797769.1:134079-136081 GCF_000002075.1 Aplysia californica | reverse complement strand
GAGAGAGAGAGAGAGAGAGTGAGAGAAATACAAAGAAAGAGAAGGAGAAAGAGAGACGTGGGGCGGGGTAGAGAGTGTTGGGACACCAGTTTCAAGAGTGAGATAGGACAGCAAGTAAAATACGAAAAGAAAAGAAAAGAAAGGAAAACGCATAACGATCTAAAAAAAAGAGTCTGTAAAAAGAAGAAGCACAGAGGGAGAAGATAAAAAGGGAAGGGCAGGGAATTTCTTCAACCTCGGAGGAACCACAAATCAAAGGCCGGGGTGAATGGGAGCGAGCACTTCCCCGGGGAAAGAAAAGAGGAATGGCAAACAAGACGAAGCGGAAGTGGACAGATAATTAACGACAGCACCAGCAATTAAACGAGGCTGGTGAACAGAACATGACACATGAGAGCCCAACAAGTTTGACAATTAAAGTTCTGTAATACTAAAACAAACAAAAAAACTTTTAAACTTCCACGACAACTGTCTTTAAATGGAACAGACACATGCACAGCTGGAATTAAATCCATGCCTATTCTGAGCTGATATATAATATTCTGAAATAATGCCAGTTTGACCAAACCTTGTTCACACCTCTGCATTAGAGGTGCATGTGTTCACACATGTGGTCAATTTGGTCACATTTTAAGAAGAAATAAGATATGATAACTGAATTCCAATGCAGAAAAGTTGACAGTCTGAATAATGTAAAGGCTAATTTAAAGAGAGAGAGACTCTAAAAATGCACTTTTATCACAGCTTAAAAACATAATAATGAGGAGTTACATGAACTAATTACTAAATGAAACGTTTTTCGCCTTTCTGAATTTATAATATGACAGAGGCTCAGTGATACCATGAATATGTACGCTTGCAAACCCTTGTGAAATCTAGCTTAGAAAAGCATCAATGACAACAGCAAAACAATCTATAATTTAAAGACTGGCGTCTGTGAAGTGGCGGTCAGGCGCCTTGCCATCACACGCAGAAGACGAGGTTTCGATTCCCAAGCGGGGAGAATTTTCATTGAGTATCTCTGACTATCTGCTGGGACGTTCTACCTCTCTCAGTCATTATTGTTGGCCTTGAAAAGCAGGATCAAACGAGCCTGCCTACTAAATTACATAAAATTGTGTTGATAGTCGAGCGAAACGTGAAAAATATACAATTATAAACAAAAACGATCAAAAATACATACCATTATACTGACAAAAACAAGAGAGTGCACTTTAATACATGCTGCTCACAGCGGGAAAATATCCCGCCACGCCCATGTTCCGCGTGAGTTTTCAATAACAGTCGTCAACAACACGTTGTTTTTGCTATAAATGTTGCAGATCACGCAACTTTCCGAGAGAAAACCATAGATAAGAGAGGTGAACGTGCTTAAAAGAAAAAAACCCACCTCTATTTCGAGAATTGCCAAATAAAACGCTTCCAAATTCAGCAGTGAAATGCAAAACGAAGGCGATTTCTGCAAGGATAAACTAGCAAAATACCCCCCCCCCTCCCCCGTCCAAAGACACGCAGGCACTCACACACGCACACAGACACACTTTCCCAGACATCCAATACCATCCCAGGTGTCTCTAACCTTTTCTCTCGCTCTATTTCCGCATAATTATTTCAAAGATCCAAACAGAACACGATCGCTGTGAACATATAAACTAACATGACCATTAGATGTAATAGTACACGAACTGACGCAAAGATTTCTCATCGCACATGGGTTGGTTTTGCAAAGAAATAAACTTATGCTTATCACACACCCTCCTTCACCTACACTTTCCCCCTTTTATTTTCATTCTCCGACTGAAAACATTTGCGCCGAGAAAATTAATGGTAGGTAGCTTGGAAAACACGCACTACCCAGACGTGCACATGCAATACGGACACGTACACCCATACACAAGCTAACACGTACACACAAACACACACAAACACACACACACACACAAATAAGTATATTTACACACACTCACTTGCACTTACATAAACAATACAACACACACACACA
>NW_004797769.1:127442-128621 GCF_000002075.1 Aplysia californica | reverse complement strand
AAGAAGAAGAAGAAGAAGAAGAAGAAGAAGAAGAAGAAGAAGAAGAAGAAGAAAACACAGTGTGCCGGGAATCCTGCTTAATTAAAAAGGAAATCGCTTTAGGAGGACTCTCAGTTGACTTAAAATGACCTTGACCTCCGGATAAAGCCTTTCAACGACCACCCAGGCTGATAGAGAAGGATCAGATTATGGTGGCTGTCTTTTGGGACACCGTGGTTACCCTTTACAGTGCGATTAATCAGGGGAATACCCGTAGCGATTGCATTAAAGAGAAGATTTACGGGGACACGGAAGGGTTCCATACCTCTTCTTCTCTCCGATGTAGTTTATGACTGTCTGTCTTGCTTCCTACTTGTACCAATTGACTGTAAGTTCTCGTACCTATGTGCTCTGTTAGCTAGACTAAACGAAAGCATTCTCCAGAGCAATAAAATTATGACTGCTTGATTAGCGGCGGTTTAGAACCGGGACTACCAGCAGCAAGACAGAGACTGTAAAAACATAATTTGTTTTATTTTGGTAATAGTTTTACAACATTTGCAGCACCCAAGTAGGTCTTTAACGTGCCGAAGATTTCAAAGTTTTCAATAGAGAGTAACATGCAAAGAAAAGTAGGAGGAGAGATAAGGACGACAGACGTTTGATAGAAAAGAAGAGCAAACCAAACCAGAGCGCTCGCCAACCAAAACGGGTACATTGGTATGGTGTGGGTTTGATGCCGTATAAACACAGAAAGATCTCGTTCACAAACCTCCACGCTCCACAAGTTAAAGAACGCACCGTCGAAGGTTTCTTTGTTTTAGTAAGGTCATATAAGAGTCGAAGATTAGAGGTGTTGGAGGAGAGTAACAAACACAAAAAAGCAGGGGAGAAAATAATAATAGATGTTTGAAAGGAAAGAAAAAGCAAACCACACCAGAGCACCCGCCAACCACCCACTCGAAGGTTTCTACCAAGACCATCTATTC
The DNA here is from genome assembly GCF_000002075.1 of Aplysia californica. Lineage (NCBI taxonomy): Eukaryota > Metazoa > Mollusca > Gastropoda > Aplysiida > Aplysiidae > Aplysia > Aplysia californica. The sequence goes on along the minus strand of NW_004797769.1, from coordinate 127,653 downwards.
TGTATCCCATCCTAACAACAATTAAGCTATCGGATGCTCCTCCAACAACAGCGTCGTGATTTTAAAAAAACGACCGTAAGATTTCACGAATCAACGTAGAAATGACTAATTATGGTCTATCGATTGGACAGACATGAAGAGAAAAGCAATACGTTATTCAGGTAGAGGCCCCGGATGAAAAGACAAAAAAACAACAACAACACCCCCCCCA
>NW_004797769.1:122500-125968 GCF_000002075.1 Aplysia californica | reverse complement strand
GGGGGGACTAACCGTGCGTTTTATTTTTTGTATTGGCAGCCAAAAGAAAAGAAAACGCAGATAACTATTTCTCTTTATAACCAATACGACAGTTTCAGCTGAGAAAAACACAGCACAGACATACATCCTTTTGCAAGCACCAACATAATTCCATCTCTTACCTTTCACAATAAATTCACAGCGGTCACAATTACAGCGAAGATATCAACGAAAAGTACACGTGAGAATGCTATCCACAAACACCAACGAACTTAATCTGCCGGACTCGGAATGAGCGAAGAAAGAAGTCAAAAATATTCGAACCACAGGGCACTCGGCGGAGAAGACCGACGGTGCGCGTCCAGTTGGTCTCGGAGGAAGAAGCACGTTCGCTCTCTCTCGCTCTCTCGCTCGCTCGCTCAGCCCGTTAGCCTAGCGCGCGACCAAGATCGCAAAGCGAGCGTGAACTCCGAGGGCTGTAGATCTGACACCAAAATTCTTCCCGCCTCACCCACCAGTACCACTACCAACGGAGGATTGACAAGTGATAGCAGCTGCTGCTACTGCTGTCAAGGTGGTGTTTGGCTACCTGCTGAAAGAATCCACACTTTGTGCTGTGGGTGGTTAATAGGTGGAAGGTGTTCAGGTGTGGCTTGAATTACTTACTGTCGAACCTACACTTAGCTAACTTACAGCCACCACTTGTATTTAACAAGACAACTACCTAGCTGTACAAATGGCCTCTTCCCATTCGACCCCCCCCCCTTCCTTGTCTTTAAAAAAATAATGACACTGTGTGGGACGCTCTCCTGCCTATGACGACCACTTTTCTCCTCGACAACAGATGTCCGTCTAAGACAGTTTCGACTGTACTTCTTTCTAGAAGTAAGACAGGGTGTCACATCATGTCACCTGTGAACAACGGCGTGTAGCTTAACCGCTACACTACAGAAGTCGGGAAATCGTGTGTCGTTGAGGAGAAGTTATCCACGACTAACAATGATAACGGCCTCATTCATTAGGATTATGCTCATAAATAATGTGATTGTCTTGGACAGGTGGCCGTTAAAGCAGGTTTGACTGTATACAAACCATTTTCAACGCCTCCATCCATCGCATTATGCTTTAAACATTCGACAGAACTCATAAGGTATACAAATAGACATACATAATAAGACACAGCGTGAGTTCGGATTGTATCAAGCTGGACTGATGTACAGATATCCTTGGTCAGAATCCCAGACAGGATGCGGTAATATTTCATTTGGGTGGTTTGCATTTGGGGAATTGCTACTGCTCTCTAACACACATTTGGCTTGGTCCTGTCACAGATAAAAGTCACATTCCTGGCTCAACTCCTGTAAAAAAAACAACAAACCAACCAACAACCTTAAAATGTTGATATGGGAGTAATGGTATCCGTTCCTTATCATACCGAGTTCGATATCGTCAAGCCATTGTATACCAGGCACATTTTGTGAGATCTTCCTCCTTCATCGCACTGTGAGTTACAAGATCGCCGTGTGTGTTTATACAAAGTACCAGCGATGATACATTGACTTTTTCCACGATGGCAGAGCACCAGCCACGAGTGACAGGTGTACTGAGTGGGGTAGCAAAGACAGAGTCTTATCATGTGAAACAGAACGAATATTAACCCTACGCATCCGAGAGCAAACCGTAGCATTGTGGGTTTTGTACAGCTCGCCCCTTTATAATGAACACTGCTAGGTTATTTCAGAAATTGGACCTTCGATCGGAGGGTCCGTCTCCTATAGGACTATGCGAAGTGAGTGAAGAGCTCTAAAAACTCTGTAAATAATAGAATGACAGGCACGCTCATTTGGGGATTCAAAACAACGTTATAAGCACAGTCGTTCAGCGTGGTACCAATTGAGCTACCGGAACTCTCGTTAAAAAAATCAAAACCTAGGAGAATTCCGTTGGATTATGTTAGATATATCCTGAAAGCAGAAAGGCCCAGGGCTTGAAGGAATTAAAATCTAGACCAGATTTACCCACCCCAACGCCAATTTGTTTTACGATGAAAGAACCGTTATTTTGAAATGAAAACTCAAATAAGCCTACAAAGGAAGCCAGTTATCGGTGCTAAACTCGGAATTCCAAAACGTCTGGCTTGTTAGTCTGAGTCAAAGAGAAGAACATCGATACACCAGCCGTCATAATTTAGTGCAGAGAGAAAAATAGAACACACTGATAGACGGAAACGCAAAAGTGATAGCCAAAAAATGTTGGAACTACCAGTGGCGTCCTGAAAACAATCAATAATCCAAAGTAAATGTGATGGTTACATACAACTAGTTATTTTCACTCCACGTTTACTTCCAACGTCTTATGCGGGCCAGCACAGAGTAAAGATTTTACAAAGCGGAAACGCATTTCATGGGACAGCATTCGTTTCAAGTCCTGGCAGGGCGCCATTTTCAACAAAGTTCCACGTTCATGGACACCCAAAGAGCAATGAGAAAGAATAATAACAAACAAGCTTGACCTGTAAGATTATAAATCTACTCGGCTGGAAATGTAAATGCCACTTAAGTGAAAAACGGTAGACATTAATACTTTCTGCCGTGTTAGTTACTTTCGTCGAACCATCTACTATACAGGCGCTTTTACAGCCTTTCTGTTTTCTGTTTCTTTTTTCCACGCCTGTGTGTATTCATATAAGAAGAGAGTACGGAAGAATAAATATCTGTGGAGACCCGGAGCGAAAATTGCAATGAATGTCCGGGAGGTAGGTGTATACAGATATAGACTGGAATGCATTTTAATTACACGGCTTGTCTGTTTGCCCGTTTCACTACACCAGCAACACATTCATTTGAGAGTTGATATTATTATGTTTGTGAGACTGGACGGGTGGACGGTTGGCCGGGTGGGTGGTAGTGCTTTCTACTTGAACTGAGACAGAGAGAACCATTGAAAGAACTCACAAGACAAGAGAGGATGGGTGGGTGGGTAGGAGGTTATTTTTAGTGTTGAGACAAGCAAGCCGGAGAAAAAAATTCTTGAATAACGAGGGAAGACCAATCGAAAACGAAAAGCAATAAACATAGGGTTGCGCGCTCATATGACCTTAGCAGTTGCGAGCGCCGTAAAACCTTATACTACTACTACTAAACATAGGGTTTATTGGAATAGCCGACTCTCATGTAATATCTTTATAAAAATGTTGTTTTTATATCAAGAGTGTTTCTTGCTCGCAAGTTCAGTTTCTTCTTTTCATTTATATTGCCTGGGGAGTACCCGAATTGGGAAGTAGGAGCTGGAATGTTGGGTCGACCATTCTCTTTATTTGTAGAGGGAGTTCAGACAGTACTTCGCAGTTGTTGAAGGTTTCAAACAACAGAAAGGTGGGTTCAGGGCAAATCAGGGTCTGACTTTGAGGCACCTGACATCGGAGAAAATTCTCGAACTCTCGGCCGATGTAAAAATATTTAGGGGATGGACTGGGTGATTTGTTCTATC
>NW_004797769.1:116767-119046 GCF_000002075.1 Aplysia californica | reverse complement strand
CCTTCAATCGCAAATATTTTGACTTCTATTCAACATAGATGGATATTTTTTCCACCAAAAGCCAAGCAAATAAACAGGCTTTAAGATGATACCAATAACCCAATATGCCCCAAAACTGACGAGCGCCTTATTCCATCACGTCATGACACATATCATAACGACCTTTGGAACATATAATACATTAACATAGATCGATAATGTGCCGTGTTGTGTCAACGGAAATTGGCGAGAGGAAGTGGGGCAGTCTTTTAAGCCATCCCATTCTAGGAAGCAGTTTGGGATGTTACATAACATAAAGATAAGATGAAATATATTTGTTTGAGTTGGAAATATCTTGATTGTACAGGAATGGTAAAAACACATGTAAGTAAAATCTAGATAATACACAGAATGTAATTATTATCATTAAAAAATTCATTATGAAAGGAAAAATAAGGTTGACAATAATGCACTACACCAAAAGCTTCTTTCATCCAAATGCAGAAATTTGTCACAGACCTTTAGAGTTGTACAGATACTCGAATAGTACATTATGTAAAAAAGAATCAGAAGCAAAATACACATTAATGTTATTTTTCAAACAGTAGCCTTATTCCAGATGGTAGGAATACTCATTTGTATCTTTCGGCTACATACATAAAGGGATGACTACTACATGAATCCCCCCAAAAACGAATACATATTTCGAACGTAAGCGCAGCATGCCATTAAATACTCCATTCCGAAAATCAGCAAGCGGAGATACCATGAAAAGGCGTCGCTTAGCAACAAGGAAATAGTCATAATCATCAGACAAATTTTTAGCCGCAGCAATAATACCCACAAAGTGACCTCAACAATTACACGAAACAAACAGGTTAGCACGAAGACCCACGTTCCACACGCCAATAATAATTATTCATCTTTGTTTGAAGAGGTTTTTAGCATTCAGATAAAGGCTGCGGCTTTAAAAACAACGTACACCCTTACACTTTTGGTCTTGAATTACGCTGCGTTCAACTAAATTGATATTCTTATATACTAACTAATACTGTAGTTGTTTACACCACCATCAACACATTTATTTACATCATATACAAAAGAGATTGCTTCGACCTTGCCTATGAGGGCTAACCAGGACTGAAAGAGATGCAACGTTCCACCAGACAGACAGAGATCCTCGATAAGGACCTCCCAACATGGGAATTGAACACAAATCTTCAGTGTTCGACGGTGACGCTCTTAAGCGCTACCCTACATACTCCGGTTTGAACATAGTTATTCTTAGCTTTTGTTGCATTTAACAATATTATGCTTAACACATTTAGTTGGCAGCAACTTTAAAAAGTGAGGTTATTAACTTGGTTCATAGCGTTTGGTGATGTGCCACACAATGGACATAGTCATTGACATTGTTTTTATTAGGTCTTTGGTTTCCTGATAAACCAAAATCCATAGATTACGTTACAATCTGAGCATTTGGTTATGTGAAAGGGACACGCTTTCAGTGTTCACAAATCATTGAATGAATGCATGAAGCTGGAATGAAGGTAATTACCCGCGACAATATTTTTGTTTGTTTCAAACCATGGAATATTTACACTAGCAAATTAGTGCCGAACGGAGTATTTCATGCAGTTGTTTAAAGATATATTTTCAGATGGTGATCTTCACGACAGCAATACTTTTACAACATAGCATCATCTCGAGCTATGCAACTAGTTGCTGCAAGAAGCTATGATTGAGCTGGATGACAGAAACATAGTAAGAACTAATACATTCATTCTCTATAAGTTAAAGCCTTAGTAAGACAACACTTGATCGATTCCAAGCAATTACTGACCAAAAATGCAGTTCGTATTTAGAGACAATCGAGAGAGAAAAAAACCTAGGAGGAGCGGTTGAAAATCTATGGTTACATGTTTGCAAAGAGCAAATACTCTGGGGAATTTACCATCAATAACTTCTAAGCGACGTGTAAGGCTAACGCAAACCAATTAGAGATCGTGCTTAGAGTTCGTGCAATTATGTTTGGGATTGGTCGTTTCAGTACTTTGCCGTCTGTAAGTGGTTGAGCTAGTGCTGCTAGGTTTAGGCATACCTTCATCCACTAGACATTAAACGTTCACGTTTTCCATGTGGAAAAAAATCAATTGAATATGATGTGAACAAAAATACTGTTCTGCAACATTGTGAGGAAGAAATCATTATCATCTAGAGATTTCAAGAGTTAAACATTCATTGATTAAAAAAGATGCACAGCAAGCAACCTTATTCTGTAATTCATTACACTCCCCTCT
>NW_004797769.1:114248-115477 GCF_000002075.1 Aplysia californica | reverse complement strand
AGAGAGAGAGAGAGAGAAAGAGAGAAAGAGAGAGAGATTACAAAACAAAAAATTCAAAAACTTAAATTGGACATAAAAACTAGCCATAACAACAACACCACCATCACCACCACCACCACCACCACCACCACCAACAACAACAACAACAATCTACGAGCCAGCATTGCATTCCCCACTCATTTCAAGGACACAACCAGTCAAAACCGAATGTATCGAGGAACGTTACGAAGACGTCCCCTCCCCTCTCCCCCAAACCCCAAACCCTCGGACATCTTGTCGTTGCCACAAAAGTGAAAAAAGTGAGTAAGACGAAAAAACACGACGCCCGAAAACCCGCAGGGAGAAATGTGATACGACCTGTTTGCCCTTCATTGTCCATCCGTGCTCCTTATAGGAGAGGGTCTCTTGACAGCTCCTTTCAGTCGGTGTTTCAGCATGTTATTCCATGAAAAAATATGGCAAGGCCACAGTTTAGAGGGGTCTCAGGTTGGAATCACAATGAAAACAAGCGTGATTGTAACAAAACAGGACCCTCTATACAAATTATAATGCAGGTTCTTACATACCACGAGGGAGCACGTACCCCCTTGCAGGTTGTCGAAGTGCAGAAAGATCCGGAAGGATTTTCAGTAATGCTGAACTCCTTCGTGTTTTGTTTCATTTCGTTTTATATTTGAAGGAAAAGTAAAATCATACATTTGAAGACGAATGAATTTTAGTGAATTTCTCAAGCACCCGCCATCTGCCTTACCCTTTTCCCGTACCATTCTCCTTCTTCCCCCTTCCCCGATTGTATTGCCCTGTTGTTGTTTTTTATTTTTTAAGTCCATCTTCTCAAAATAATTTCTAAAAAAATAAAATAAAACAGAAACATGGCTTTTCGCTTACAGCACGTTCGATAAATTGACGCTTTTGCCAAGTTTATGAACATGAAAAAACCAGTTTTTCAAAAACATTTTGAAATATAAAAAAAATTCTACTTGTATTTTGTTTGGCCTCTACATTCAAAACAGAATCTAATTATAGTCGAATCTGGCAATGGGAGAGGTTGCAAATAAAGAAAAATAATAAAGGATAAATAATAATAAATATCATTTGCATAGCGCAAATTCCCGCTCAATAGCAAGGTCTATGGGTTTTACAGTGTATATTATTACCCCAGCAGACATGATAACATTCTCAAAAAAAATCTCAGCATCCTGTGAAGCAAAACAGAGGTAACGTATGTT
>NW_004797769.1:104297-112047 GCF_000002075.1 Aplysia californica | reverse complement strand
ACACACATTAAAAATAAAAGGAGCAAATAATCATCTCGCTCCCCCTGCCCCCCCCCAAAAAAAAAAGAAAAAAAAGAAAAAGAAGCTAAAAAGAAATCTATAAGAACAAAAAACACCTGGATTCTAGACGTGGCATTAAACCATAAAATAAAATAAAACCAATTGGGCGACCAGATCAATTACCAACCCACCCCGGATGGAGGTGGTGGGCATGAACAGTACAAAGACGGCAGACCTTCCAGTCAATATTGACACAACATCTTAAGTTAACAACAACATCTGCCTCCCTCTCGATATCACGCACGGCGAATTGGATTCTGGCATAGTGACTTACTGCCTTGACACGGGCTCTGATAGAAGCCTGTTGTGGCAGTTTGTATTTAAGTTTTGCTCTCCTTCGAGAAGTGAAGCAGAAGACTTTTTATTGAATATCTTATCGATTGACCCGTTCTCAGATATCTTTTCGGGTATTTTGAGACACATCGACACAATGACAATTGCATATTTTCAACAAAGAAAATCACGAGGGAAGCGATAGTGAGCTACTTCACGCTGACTAACGGGACATGTGGACTATACTTTCTTATAATGATGACACTGTAATTCAACATCAGTTACTTTATTACAACTTTATATGATCAGAACATTTGAAATACATATTAAGAGAAGAATAGTCCAGGTCTGAAAAAATGTACTCGTAAATATTTTGCACCCCCATCGACACAAGTTAAGTTCGATCATTTAAGTGACAGACTATTTCGAATCTACCTGTAAGGGACAACCGGGCTGAAAGGAGGGTTACCACACTCCAGCAGACAGACTGAGATACTTCATTAAAAAGATTCGAACTGACATCCTCTGCGTACACGAAAGCAAAGTGCCTGACCATTTCACCACAGCAGATGGTGGTAAGCAATAATGTAAAAGAAAAGAAGGGTGGACGGGAGATCATGCGCGTCGTATTGACTAATTAAGATTGTTCTCTTCGACAATGGAAGAGGAAGGTGTTCTTAGCTGCAGTGACAGTTCGGACGACCATACACGTTGGTTTGTATTACTCTAGCCCACCTAGGCTGCTCCACCGTCTGGAGTATAATGGTTCAATTCTTACCAAAATAAAAAAAACAACACCCCCACTCCCCAAACAAACAAACAAACAAACAAACAAACAAACAGACCCGCAATACACTAATTGTAACATAAATAATAAATTTATTATATCATTAGTTAATAATGGAAGCAATGAAGAGAACGAGAAGAAAAAGAATGAAGTAAAGACCCCGAATCGCCTCAAGGAGCCATCTATCTCCTCCCAGTTTTTAACCACCACAACGTTTATTGAGGTCTCCTCCGAAACATGGCGCCGCCGGGACAAAGGGGAAAAAACCACTGTCTCTCAGAACAGACTGGAGAGTCAATGTTTACCAGGCTGTAGAGGCATTGACAGATTCGATGGGAGTTGGCTCCCCTCTTTACTCCCTGGGTTGTAATCAATATCGGTGGCCCCTAAAGGCTTACAGGGGAGGCGTGTTTCTTTTGGTGGCTGATAGTTAATTCTGTTTGAAGGCGGGCTCGACTGGCTATTCCCAGACGGTCAGATCTACGTATCACTTACCGGAGCACTAATCGTCTACTGCATGATGGAGACGTTTTGCAAACTACCATTTGGCTTATAAAGACGCTGGGTTTAGCTAAATGAGCACTTGCATCGGCATCCATAGATCCCAGAACAGATCCTTGCCAGAATCTAAAGTGATATTTCACAGACATTCTGAGTCTCTCCGTGGTACTGACTCAGCTCTATTGCATACTGACGTAAGAATATAAGCGGCACTGCTTTAATAACTAATCTGTGAGGATTAAGTCGAGCTGTACCACAAGAACTATAAAATAAACATTTACAAAGCTTTAATATAAAATAAACCATACCAAAGAACTTTACAAAGTACATTTGTCGCTGCCGTCATCTCACTGGTACAAAAAATGGAGGCTGCCGTATCTAATTTACAGGATGTCTTCAAGTACTTTCGAGTGTTTACCTAGCGGTCGTTGCTTTGCCGATGTTTTGGGTGCGACAGTAAAGTGGATCTCCACTACTTTACCATATTCAAGCCAGGTAAGTAGAGCTTTGAAGATGAGTTCAAAAGGTCAGACCGCAAGAGGATTTAAGACTATAACGCAATCGCAAGAGAATTAAGATGATATATATATATATATATATATATATATATATATATATATTATTGTTACATCTGAAAGAACTTAAAAGATACAACCCCAACAAAGTTATAGAGTAATCAACGAATAACAGATATTATGTACATGAGATGTGGGCGGTGGGCGGGTGTTCTGGTGTGGTTGGCTCCTCCTTTCCTTATCAAACATCTATCGTCCTGATCTGTCCTCCTCGCTGTACGTCACTATCTAGCACCAGCTCTACGGCACCTATTTGTATTGCAAGTGCCGTGATACTCTAACAATAGCTGCTGTGCACGAGTAGAAGTAGCTAAGAAAAAGGGTGAACAAGTAAGAAAAAGGAAGTAGTATATTATGCTGAAGGCCAGATGGCCAGAAAGACACAGAAATGAATCAGGAGCTGACTGGTAGATCATTGTACAAAGAATAAAAGAAATACCTAATTGGAAAGAAACAAAAAAGAAAACTACCAACCCCCTTCCCCCAACCCCCTCCCTACAAAACACCCCCTCCCTACAAAACACAACAACAACAACAACAACAACAACAACAACAACAACAACAATAACAACAGAACCCAGCACATAATTCTCAAACTCAAAGTGTCACTTTTCCAACTCCACATCATTGATAATGGGCTCAAACATTTCCCCAACCATTCCTAAAATAAAGGTTACATTCTTAATTGCTTTCCTTCTTCCTCATACACATCTCGGGTCAAGTAGCCAACATCATGATTCCACATACAGAAATTACAATGCCTCAACCCAATGACGTCAATCCACATTTTCTGAAGACCATCAATACGGTTACATCATAAATCCTCGGGGCAAAAACCTGTAAAGCATAGGGGTTCCGGAAATAAATACAGGCGGAAAGGGGAAAAAATAACTACTTGTACTTAGTTTTCCTCCAGCAACGTTCATTTAGGTGTGCACGACTCCGCCTGACCAAACTAGCAATTAGCACAACAGCGTATTTGCAACAAAGAAGAAACCGTACCTTCTATCAAGAAACATGTGGTTCTCAAACTGACATATTTACGCTAGCTATCTGAAGAACTGGTGACCACAGGTTCTCCCACTTCCTTCATATAATATTATACGTAAAACCTACTCTCCAAACCCCAGACGAGTGAACGTGGTAAATTATTGCTGAACACGAGACTATAATTGTTGCTAGGCAACGAAAATCATGGCGCTGATGTTATTAGCAGTGTGCCACGGCATAGAGAACTGAACAATGACTCCACGATTTGGGATTTAACCGAACGAAAAGTACGCGTCAAAGGAAAAGAATCAAACATAAAGTTGCTTTTGTTTGAACACCGGCAACTGGATGAAGAACTCTTACAAAACAGTTGTATCTTTCCATTAAAATAAGACACTTGGAGAAAGTAAAGATAGAAACACCGAGTTGTGTGTCTAGGTAAGCCAGTTATTAAAAAAATTATATCTTAGAAATGAAAACTTACGCGCAGTGCAATGTGTGTGTGTGTGTGTGTGTGTGTGTGTGTGTGTGTGTGTGTGTGTGTGTGTGTGTGTGTGTGTGTGTGTGTGTATGTGTGTGTATAGGCATGTGTGTGTGTGTGTGTGTGCGTATGTGTGTGCGTATGTGTGTGTATGTCGTGTATGTGTATGCCTGTGTGTTTGTGCGTGTGGGAGGGATACGTTAGGGTAAGATGGATAAAGGGCGAGAGGGGAAAAGGGGGGGGGGAGAGAGAGAGAGAGAGAGAGAGAGAGAGAGAGAGAGAGAGAGAGAGAGAGAGAGAGAGAGAGAGAAAGAGAAAGAGGGGAGAGGGAGAGAGAGACGGAGAGAGAGAGAGAGAGACAGAGAAGGAGAGAGGGAGAGAGAGACAGAGAGAGAGACAGAGAGAGAGACAAAGAGAGAGACAGAGAGAGAGAAAGAGGGGGAGAGGGAGAGAGAGACGGAGAGAGAGAGACAGAAGGAGAGAGAGAGACAGAGAGAGACAGAGAGAGAGAGAGAGACAGAGAGAGACAGAGAGAGAGAGAGAGAGAGAGAGAAAGAGAGAGACCCTTTGTGCGACTTAGCAACATTTTCAAAAACAAAATGATTTTGGACCGACACCAAATTTGCTGACAATTCACCCCGAGTCGGTGAAAGATAAATAAATCTTCCAGGGGTCTTCTGTTTCGCAAAACATCTTTTCACAAAATAAAATTCAACGTCTCACCCGTTTGAAATGCTCTACTTTATCCTCCATGTCGTCATCTGATAGTTCTGATAGGGTGAGAGAGAGAAAGAGAGAGAGAGAGAGAGAGAGAGAGAGAGAGAGAGAGAGAGAGAGAGAGAGAGAGCGAGAGAGAGAGAAAGAGAGAACTGGAGAGCATGCAGTCCAAAATTTATTTTCTGAATTGTGTGAAAAGAGAGTTAACTGAATTTTCTTTAATATTTTTAAAAACATTCTTTATCCTCTCATCCACAAACTCTTTTTTGCAAGGTTATAATATTCGTTCATATATCCAAGGGCTGCGAATATTGATAAAAAGGAGATTGATGATGGTGATTATGAAGAAAGGTACTTTGGTTTCAGCAAGAGGTTTACGGCACTTATAATATGAATAGGTCGTGCAAGTGCCCAAAATTAGTTGTGTTACTTGAGAGTGACATTCAGAGAAGAGAGGAGGGAGAGATAAGGACAATAGATGTTTTATAGGAAGGAAGGAACAAAACACATCAAAACATCCAGCCACAAGGAGAGGAATAAGGTATCGACAAGCAACTGTCACTATGACGATGATGACGATGATGATGATGATGATGCTGATGATGATGATGATGATGATGATGATGATGATGATGATGATGATGATGATGAAGATGACGATGGTGATGATGATGATGATGGTGTTTTGGGGGTTTCAAATGTGGAAAATGAACCCCCTAAAAGGGGCAGCGGCAGCGGTGAAAATGTTTATAAATAGCTTGAAACAAAATAGAAGTATATTTTGTTCCTAACTTACGGTAGAACGCCAAAAGGCGGTACAGAATGTTCTTGTATACTAACACCCAGCCTGTGAGCAAGCAGACCCGTGATTGATGTTGAACCCAAGGTACGTCATATCATGTATCTACCTCAGTCAGTCCTTTGATCTCGTTTCCATGGCAATGGCGGTCGTTATCTCTTCCCCTTGTGAATATATCTTCGGCTAGTTAAACAGAACATCGAGCAGATTTCAAAGTTAAAAGCGAAACAGCAGCAACTTATTCATTCTCTCTTTCTCCTTCTCTTTCTTGTCTATCTCTCTCACTTCTGACGACAGACAGCATACACGATTGAACCTTGTAGGCTAACGCCCCCCGTAGACAGAGGTGTCATAATATATGCATATATGTATATATATATATATATATATATATATATATATATATATATATATATATATATATATATATAATATAGTATATAGAGCGATGTCGCTAAATGTGAACCATAATTTCAATCACCTCAGCAAAGTAGTTCTTCAATAGTGACAAGAAAATCACAAAGTCGAACGTTTACAGATTCGAACGCACAAGTTTTTTACTTCGGGTACAATGGGCGTTTGGGGACTAGGGATGGACTAACGACAGTAACAGTAGTCAGTCTAGTCTTCTCGTGCCATCAGGACAGGTTTCCCCGTATCTTTTGAGGTCAGTTCCTGGCAGCAGAGCAGAACGTAAAGTACTTCCGAGGTGATGAGATTAGTCTTCTGTGAGTGTTTACTTTGATGTCAAAGGCCCCACCCCTGCTGTGCTTCAGGACACACGTTTTTGAGTTAAAGAAGACTACTTAGAAACACTCGCAACTGAGAGCTGGTCACAAAAACCAGAACATGAGCCAAATTCAATCTGAACAAAAAAGAAATAGCAAAACAAAACATCCCCCCCCTAAAAAAACAACCTCCCCTCAACCCTCCTCCCCCAACAACTGAACAGTACTCTCAATAAAGTAAAAAGAAACAAAACAAGAAGAACTATAACTTCAAGACTGTGTCCGTCTTTTTCTTGCCCTATTGACTTTTTTACACAACGAAAAAAAGTATGGAAGCCCGAGAACCTCGCCCCCACCCCTCCCTCCATTTTCCAAAAGAAAAATTATTTTAAAAAAACCCCCAAAAACCCCCAACGAAAAACAAATCCAATACAGAACATCATAAAAGTAAAATCGAACAACAGGGGGAAAACATAATTTAACAAGTTTGTTCCCGAAGTAGGCAAGTCTGAAAAACCAACGCTGGTTTTAGATAACGCTTCCTTCCGAGTCTGCACCTTTTCTTTGGACATCTACATCTGAATCCTTGTTCCACACCCCTCACTACAGCGTTTAACAAGAGAAACGCTGATCCTTCTATGCATTTTTTGCCTTTGATTTTGATTTTCTAGGCTTTAGGTGGTGTCGGTAGTTCAGTGGCTAGGTTGCCGGACCCGTAATCGTGAGATTAGAGGTTTGGAGGCTCAAACCACAGCTCAGTCCGACGGTGTGTTCTTGGGAAAGACACTTTTATTGAATTTCCCTTCCGGCCCGGTCCTTTCAGAGATGAACGTTAAACTCAGGGGGCCCGCCTCTTAAATATACTATTAGTGTTGAGAGAGGCGTTAAACCGATACCATTTCACCATTTTCACCAGGCTTTTACTGCAGTAGTTTATTAAAGACCAAATAAAAGCAGAAAAAAAAGAATCGGCATTCTGTGCGTCACCAGGAAGAAGTGATTGGCGGCTGGCCTTTCAGAGGAAGTGGGAAGCTGACAGTAATCTTCACACGTCTTTACAATGCAATTAATGCGCTTTCAACATTTGAGCTGCCTTTCAGAGAAGCTCACGCTTCTGTTGGCTGAACGTCATTGTATTGATTTCTTTAAAAAAAACAAAAATAGAAACACTGAGTTCGTCACCGAAGCTGAATGGAGAGGAATATTTACAATGTCATTTATATTGGTTTGTGAACCATACATTCACATTATGACAGTCGAATGAATAAAAAGTACACTTACATATTATTGATTAAACCGATGCTTTTGATCGTTATCGCTTTAAATGTTATTTTGAGTCATCACACGACTTTGCTAGTTTTTCAGAGGCAGCCTTGTCAGTACCAGCTCTAAAATATAAGGTACGAGTATTTTTAAAACGCTCCATTAACGCATTATGCACGGGTCGAAGAAGGGAGCTTGTAGGAAGAAGGAGACACAACATACACTCACGTATCCCAATAGATAAGATGTTTTCACACAATAAGTCATAGTGTAAAAAGACTATATTGCTACAATATTAATTCGGTGGCTAGAGCACTAGTAAAAACTGAATAGAGCTCTACTGCACTCGTCACTGCCAAGAATGTGGCCCATCACAAACTAATTATTTATCTTTCTGTCTATCTGTATTCTTCTCTCTTCCTCTCTCCCCAACTCATCTATGCAATATCTATTTATCAATATCTGTTCTGTCCTTTACATTTATTTCTCATAATACACACGTACTTTTTCCCTGATGTCCGAAAAAAAGAGAAAAAAATGCCCCTCCCCCCCTCAAAAAATAAACAAAAAGCTCCC
>NW_004797769.1:101439-103674 GCF_000002075.1 Aplysia californica | reverse complement strand
CTCTCTCTCTCGTTCTGCTTTATAATATTTTTGGATGACAATTTTTTCCCTTCATTGTTTACCCTATGACAGTGACAACTATTCAGGAACGAGAGTGTATTCGTACTGGATAAGTTACCAATGGTATACAAGAAAAATAGACGTATGAAAAAAAAAGGTTTTGATTAGTTCAATTAAGACACCGACTTTGAAACAATAGCAGTAATTCCATGCAGAGGAAAATCAAGAAAGACATATCAGAGGGAAAGGAAAAAAAATAGTTACTTAGGAAGCCAAGCCCATGCTGTAAAATGGAAAGCGCCACAATACGACGCTCACAATCTTACGAACCCACGGTCTCTCAAACAAAACGCTTGTACGTACGTGTATAGCGTTAATCCTTGATGTCGTAGAGAAAGAGAGGAAACACACACTTGAAAGCCTCAAACCGCGACAAGCAAGCAACATTCAGCAGGAGGTGTTGGTTCACGACAGATGATACAACCCGAGCACAGATGGCGTAACATAACACAAACACACAACACGACACAACAGTTGACGTGAACACGCGGGGAATCCGGGTTATGTGGTGCAACGACACATATTGGAAACGCACTCTTTTGTTTTTAGTTTTAGTAAGGGTTTTAAGGCACTTGCAACACACAGTATTATGGTCATATAGGTACCAAAGATTAGAAGTGATACAAGAGAGTAACAAATACAAAAAAGGAGGAGATATCAATCGGGACAAAATAATATGTTTTTGGAAAGTAAGGAGCAAACCACACCAGAGCACCCACCAACCACCAGTAGGCAGTTTCCTTTAGTTATTTGGTGAAACCTCCGTAAAACAGTTCACAATAAAATTGAATTACTACTGACCATAATGCACAAACAAACGCAAACAACAAAAACAAAATCAAATTGAACAAAATAGAAACATCAGTAAAAATACGAACAACTTTCAAGATCACAGCCATACTGTTAGCAACCCAGCTGGCCTTGAGATCAGATATGGTGAAAGATAGCAATACATCTGCATTAAAAATGTACTAATAAAAACTGAGATAGTGTGTTTATTATACAAAGGCCAGCACCCTGACCAGATCATGTACATCCGACTAGTCGAATAAACGTACATCCTACTCAAGGCGTACTAGAATCTAGATCTAATTATAGCCTCGACGGGCGGGAGTTACAGGTACCTGAGAGGGACACAAACGACGTGGGAGCGAGATAGAGGCGCGCCACTTCCTGTGGGTCCGATTGCCAATTAGGCGCTGCAAAATCATTGCCTAAAGCTTTTCAACCAGCTATTTGATTTGTGACATGCGTTCTTTTTTTTCAAAACGAGTGCACTATCATCTTATTCCGAAATTACTTGAAGTAAATTTCCAAGCTCTTATGAACTTCTCTATAACAATCTATAATTTGTTTTGTTGTAAATGATACAACAATAAAAAAACACATCCAACAACATTTAAATACAAGCAAGCATGAATAAAATAAGAGATTGGCCCCAGCCCTTATCATTAAAATTTGTCATTGAGAAGCAAGAGTAATGAGACACGAAAGCCATTCACGAGCGGACACACAAATTCAAACACGCCACTATCACCCAATAGTCCAAACTCTGAATCTGGAAAAGTGACAACTGTCTTACCGTTTTCTTTCTAACTTTCACTCACCTCGCCCCTTCCCCTGCCCCTCTCTCCTCCTCCCGCCTTTTCTCTGACCCGGACATCCTAGTCAGTTTCACCTTTCATCTTGTCAAAAAGAATCTCTCAAACTCTAACATGTAACAGAGACCTCACCACAAGTACTCTGAGCATGATCTCAGAACGGAAGAGAAAAGATAAACGTTCACACGTGCACCGTAAACCAGCAGCACACGAGTAATGAAGACTTTGGAAATAGTCCGACTCACGTACAGCAAAGGTGAGTTTATGCATTTTGGCACATCGACTCTGGTTTCAATTTTAGGAAGAGGTATGTTTTCAGAAAGAGAACTTTCAGAAAAGGAACTTTCAGAAAGAGTAGACGAAGGAAGATACGATAAGAGGAGGTCAAAATCTTCTACACAAAGATGCCTGAACATTCCAGGAGCCTTTGATGTGTGCCTGTTCGGACTATGTCAAGATACATTAAATCAACATCACAAGGCAAACATAAACGGCGGAGTTGTTTTTCACCCAACAGCCGGAAATGAAGTGTGCGTGTGTGTGTGTGTGTGTGTGTGTGTGTGTGTGTGTGTGT
>NW_004797769.1:97824-99682 GCF_000002075.1 Aplysia californica | reverse complement strand
ACACACACACACACAAACACACACACAAACACACACACAAACACACACACGTGTACAAACACAGAACTTCGAGAACCGTACCTATAGAATCAGTCAAAGTTAATTTACCCACACTCTACCTCTGATGACTTTGCAGACAACACTGGAAATCCTCCCCTCCGTACTTTCCACGGGATAAACATCGTTATTTTTTTTCTTTTAAAACCTCAAGGGTGTTGGGTACGGAATGAGAAAATGAGAAGAGATAAACGAGAAGACGGTACTTTTCCTTCTCTCAAAGTACTAGAGGCTGATGGAAATCCGCCGCGTAAGGCCACACCGGCTAATTAACTTCTCGGCACCGAAATAAACACCAGGACGTCGTTTCTAAAATAGTGCGCACGAGAGATGTGTTTCACGCACTCACGCTTAATCACGCAAAATCTTATCTCAACGCACTCTACTTATCGTAAGAACGAACTGAGAATTTCTTTCAAAATTGCCAGGAAGTGAAGTAAGGACGCTCGTAAGTTATTTTTGGAACATTTGCCTTGAAACCGTGGTGAGTTTTGTTTTTTTTGGTTTTTTTTTGTTTGAGGAAAGAAAAGCACATCTCGACACAGTAGCGGTCATTTAGTGCTGGGAAAAAGTCCAGAAGGACAGACACAACAGTGCACCTGTGATAAAACAATTTTTTTTCTCCCGAGATTGACCAAAAAAATGCATTTCATCAGATCACAGTTGAATACGGATGGTCGATACCCAGATAAAAATGCCTTTCATCAGATCATGGCAGAGTGGAAAGGGAAAGAAGTAGAGCCCTTTCTATGACAACCAGCGGTAACGAACTGTATTCGACACACAGGGCTCCTAACAATTAATTATATGGATGCTCTTTACAGTGAGACATGTCTAAAATTGTAACAACTTTTTTCGAAATTTACATTGTTTGCTAAGTATTTAGCATAGCTAACAAAGTTATTTTGAAAACTTTATTATGTATTGCCTGCAGCTATTTTTAAAGTAGTTTAGTTCATACAAGACTCACACCCCGCCCCCCCCAAAAAAAACTTTCAAAAAAGTAAGCCATATTGAATCACGATAACCTCTTCGAAACCTAAACTGCTTGCTAAGAGATAAACTTTTTATTTTGGTCAAACCTTTATCTTGGTAGGAAGCAATTAAATAATATTGTGGTAAACCGTACTATTTTCACTTTTCTCTTCTGTGCGATTTCAGTTTGATAAAATTCCACTGCTTTTGGGCAAAATGATATATTACTGTTGATATTTGGTTAGAGGTTAAAACCAAAATTCTTCACTTTCGTTTGTCTTGCCATGTTATAATATCTCCAGTGTGTGAGATCTAATGTTAAGAGCTAGCCCGCTCCAAAAACAATCCACAACAAGATAGAATAAAAGCAGATAGAGTTGCAAATGCACTTTACTCGGGCCTATTATCTGTGGATAGAAGTGCTCCTCTCACACAATTTAGCTCCGGCTTAAAACAAAACAAAACAAAATTTAGTTCTAAATATATATAAACGACTTTTACTTTAGCCATAAAATGCCTCTCCTCTCATATGAAATGCTTTTAGAAACCTAATAGCTTTCGGAACACAGACAAACCTTCATAAATATGAAACAGGAAATGGGCAGCAATGGCACTTTTTTATGAAGAGTCTTTTTCAAAATAATGTATTTAATTCTCTTTTTGCGGCTCTGAAGTGCTGCTAGGAGCGATAGCTATTTAAAATCATGCAGGCGTGCTTCATAAAGATGGGCACACAGACAGCCGTGTATGAACACATGAATATTATATCTCCCCTCTCTCTCTCCATCTCCTTATCTCTCTCTCTCTCTCTCTCTCTCTCTCTCTC
>NW_004797769.1:93878-96131 GCF_000002075.1 Aplysia californica | reverse complement strand
AGAGACAGAGACAGAGACAGAGGCAGAGGCGGAGACAGAACAAGAGAGAAGAAATGCTACACTCTTTTAGCAATTGTACTTCCGTTATGGATTTTGTTGTTGTCGTTTTTCAATATTTAAAATTGGAGTTTCGACAAAATAATCTATCTTGAGCACATTGTGCAACCGATACCACCAATTTAGAATCCGCAATATCAAAACAGAACCAAGGGATAAACCACGGGGGAACAGCATCAACAACAGCAAATATCAACATCACTACCATCATCACCATCAGTACCAACACCACCTCCACCAACAGCACCTACAGCATCAACAAAAAGAACAACAGCAGCAGCAGCAGCAACAACAACAACAACAACAACGACAAAAACAAAAACAACAACAAGATCAACATTAACAACATCCTCACATTCCTCTTAATCTTTGAATTTACCCTAATCGATTAAAAAAAAAAATTAAAGCGATGGAAAGTTGAACAAGTCGACGCACTACCTGCAAAATTGCAGATCGGCCTCTCTGTTTATCCCTGCTCCCCAACACACAGGCTTCAACATGCTCCCGTTCAAAAGCACGTACCAGAAACCCAGTACGCACAAAATCAAGTTTATACAGGTAATTACCCTCCCCGCCCTCCCCCAGCTCCCTTCCTTCCTTCCTCCTGTTCTCATTCCCATCCGTGGGTGTTTAAATTCTTTCCCCAGAACGGAAGGCAAGACCCGGACTGGGATTCGAACGAGTGACCTCCCTGTTGAAAGTACGGCAGCCTGACCACGCTACTTTACTTAGTTACATCATATTTATCACTGACACATGACGCGGTGAAATCAGTCTCTCGTCAGCTGTTTTTCTTTTTGTTTTTGTTTTTAAAGCTTGTTCACTTGTCTTGTTCCCGGTCAAATAAACTATCTATCTAGAATTATAGAAGTCGAGATATTTGCGATTTAAGGGGGTGAAGGTCGCCTGTTATCACAGTAAAAATTAGCGAGAAAATAGCCGCCAAAGTTTGGTGACTTCCAAAGCTTAATTATGTGTTCCAGAAAACTGCAATTGTACATTCTGTGTGCCTTTGATAAGTAGGAAGTGCACACAGAAATGTGTTTTTAAGTGGACATAAAAAACCCCATCAGAGCTCGCCATTTTGCCTACCAAATGCCGCTTCTTTCTTTTGACATCACAAATTGTACATTTTGAAAATGTTTTCGAATCTATGAATTTTGTTTAATCAATGTATACAATTCTCCCGGGGACTTAACTATTCAGTTGTTTAATTGAACGTCCAGAGAGTTAGACGTTTCTTATGTTGAAAGATACGTTTGCCGACTGTGTTGCTTCATAGGGTCTTTTAGATGATATTTCCACACCCACTCACCCCTCTCCCCAATGTATTAAAACACCAATCATGCACGTCTTGATGATGTGTGGACGGAGGATTTAGAGGAAGAGAGAGAGAGAGAGAGAGAGAGAGAGAGGGAGGGGGGGGAGAAAGAAAGAAGTAAAAAAAACAACCAACATAATACAACGATAAGAAAACAGTCTAAAACAAAAAATTAACGGCGAGCTGGTAAGATTAAGAAATGCCTACCGTGACACATTCTCCCACTATCCAACAGTACTACACTCACGCACTGCTGATGAGCAGAAGGAAAGAGTAAGCTAGACCAGACAGGAGCAATTGGATCAAGGAGAACCCCCTTACCCCAGCAGGACTAACACTCAGACACGGTGTAAGGACCAGCAGCGTCTTGGCAGGTGGGCGAAAAACACCACGGTGTACCCATCAGGTATTCAGTGAGGAAAAAAAACCCTGCAATAACAAAACAAAAATAAAAACAACACTAACACTTGCAGGTAACTATCGGTGCTCTTCGGCATCTTTTCCCCTGTGTATTTACCAGGCCATTATTGCTTTGTCGGCAAAAGACACACAATAGGTCGGATCTGAGGTGTTGTGCAGCCGTTTTGAGTGTCTTGATCATCAGTATGTTGGAATTTCAGCCAGGTTGCAAAAATCCCACCCAGCCCGGATTGGCTGTGGCAGACAAGGTTAAAAACGCCAGCCTCCTTAATGATGAGCATTATGTCGGCCTCTTGTTAGATGTTTCTAATAATGATTAATCAGCTCTACTTGACGAGGGTAAACAATTTCCTTTTACCACTTCATCTATTCCACATCCACACACACAAACACTAAACACAAACACACAAACACACACACACACACACACACACACACACAAACACACACACACA
>NW_004797769.1:89357-93200 GCF_000002075.1 Aplysia californica | reverse complement strand
CTCTCTTTCTCTCACTCCCCCCTCTTTCTTTTCCCACTCTCATTTCCTTTTCCTCCTCACTCTGTCAGTATGCTCCCCTCCCCCACTCTATTTCTTCCTCTCTATCCACCCATTCCAGCCCTCTCTCTCTCCTCTCTCTCTCTCCCTCTCTCTCTTTCTCTCTGTCTCTCTCTCTCTCTCTCTCTGTCTCTCTCTCTCTCTCTCTCTGCCTCCCCCTCTCATTTGTCCCAAGCCTATCTCACAGCAGTATTCAAAACCACCAATATACCTTAGACTAAACCAGTCGACAAATTATGTACTTTTATCATCCTCACAGATGACGCAGTTCCTACTCCTTGTCCTATATGCTTTCCCCAAACCCCCAGTTCCCCTTTTCTTTCAGCTTTCAACGTCGTTTCATAACAAAGCTTACAATAATGGAAGGAAAAAGAACAATAAGAAAAGACAGAGGAAAACAGGAACCCAAAAGTGCACATTAGAAACGAATGCATCAGAGACAAAATGAGCAAATCCGAATTAATTTTGGTTGGATAATGACGAAAATCAGTGTCATTTTTTTGTATTAACATACAACATGTGGGACACGGTATTACACCTCTATTCAATTTCCGAAATTAATTTCCTTATTGCCCGTACGGATGGATTCTCGAATGCCTTCAGAATATATATCACCACCCAGATGACATGCGATTTTTAAAACTCAGATCCATCAGAGGTATGCATGAATAACTGCCAAACTGACAAAATATCAATCTTATGGCCCTGTTTTCTGAGCCCCCATTAATTCTTCGAGAATGGAATGCACGTAAAAATGGTCTGCTGCTTCTGACAAGTACATGTAATGAAATTTTCCCAAGTCATTAGATAATTTTCATGTAGAGTGTCGTGGTGATTGGAGACATGTTTGCACGTATGTGCGTTTGTGAGTGTGTTTGTACATGGGTGCATAATATGTCATAGTGTGTGCATATATATAATATGTGTGCGAGTGTGTATGTGTATGTGTATTTGTGTGTGTATGTGCGTGTGTTAGCCTGTGTGTGTGTGTGCCAGAACGAGAGAAAGACAGAAAAAGAGAAAGAGAGATGTAGAGAGAAAGGGAGAAAGAGTGGGTGGTAAGTGAGAGAGAAAGAAAGGAAGAATGGATGAGGGAGATAAAGAGAAAGAAAAACCCTTACAGACAGGCAAACAAATGTACAAACAAAAATACCCACTTAGGAAGACAGAGAGAAAAAAGAAAGAGGGACAGAGAGAGAGGAAAGAAACCCACCCACACCCAAACAGAGAGAGTGAGAGAGAGAGAGAGAAAGAGAGAGAGAGAGAGAGAGAGAGAGAGAGAGAGAGAGAGGGGGTGAGAGAGAGAGAGAAACAGAGAGAGAGAGACAGAGAGAGAGAGAGAGAGAGAGAGACAGAGAGAGATGGGGGAGGCTTTAAATGAGCGTACGTGTTTTTTTATTGACTTGAGCAGCATTCTCATGTTGCATTTAGCATGTATGAGAATAATATAGCGATGATTAAACCAAAAAGACTCGATATAATAACAGGCAATTGGTATTAAACATATCAATCCTTCTCATTTTTTAGTTTGAATAAAACCCTTACACACAAGCAAAAATAACAATAACAAAAAATCTCCCTCAAAAACCCACCTTTGCAAGCGAAAAACCCTTGACTACCAAAATAGATTTTCCACACACACACACACACACACACACACACACACACACACACAAACACACACATCTTACGAAGCGCCTTGCTTTTCAAACACTATCGTGAGTACTCATTTTCTTTTAGGACTCGTAGATCACAAATAAGGAGGAATTTGTTTCTTAAGCAAACCCAAATCCCCTCCCACAAGCATTTAACTCTTAACGTGTCAAACACGGTTTTTTAAATAGTTCCTTAAGACTTGCACGAAATAAGATTAAGAAAACAACAAGTACAAAAGAGAAAGTAGTTATGTAAAACAAAACAAAAACCAAAACCAAAAAAACAACAACCACGGACTGCTCACCTCATTTTACGTTGGACTCTCTCTGTCTCCCTGAACAGTCGAGGTCAATGATGACGTCATATCCCGGGCGACAGAGAGCGGATGTGACATCAGATGCTGTCGCCACAGCAGAGCTTGACCGATTTTTTACTAAATAATCTTACGACTCCACGGCTTAATATTTAGCATTAATTTATACTTTCTGCAAAATATTATTGTAATATCAAGGCTCTGTATAATACCCTAATATTATCAAACCCATCTACCTTTCAACCCCCCCCCCTCAAAAGAAAGAAACATAACCAAATAAAAACAAAAAAACCCAACCAACAGAATCTTGATGAATTATGCTCCCTCAAATGCTGGACCTACGGTGATATTTTTCAAAGTAACGATTATGAGCTGTTGCTTCTCTATAATGTGAAGAAATCCATAAGAGAGATTTAATAAATGTAGTGAAAATCCCAGGCATCAATCCATCAGCTAAGAACACTAGTTTGAATTCTCATAACAATCCTTCCCTGCTCCATAAAGGTCATCATTACATAGAACTGCTCTTTAACATTCCAAGATAACCCATACACCCTCAAACCATGGTCTGATTTGAGAGACGAGCATTTGCACACAAGCTAAAAGAAATATTAATAGGCGAGTTATCAACCAGCCAAAGCGAGTGGTTGGCGTGTGCTCTGGTGTGATTTGCTCCTTCCTTCCTACCAAACATCTACCGTCCCGATCTCTCCCCCTTTTTTGTGTTTGTTTCTCTCTTGGAACACCTCTAATCTAGATCTTCGGCGCTTATATGATCTTATTAAGTTACAGGTGCTGTAAAATTCTTTCAACTAAAGATAAAACTAATCGGCCAAGCTCTGAATGAGGTTACAAACAAGATCAGTCAAGAGAGTGTATTTTGTCAAGTTGAAGGCGTCAAATAGTCCAGTAAGCAGAGCTGACGTCATGACGCCGAAACCATCTCGTTGAAGGCCAAGTGTCGTAATCCAAGTGGTGTTGGGCGACTGCAGACGATGCACCTTGCTTCTCCATCCAATAGATGTGCGTCGGTGTTCATGACGAAGATGATGATGGTGATGACGACGACTTCTTTCCTCGCAGCTGAGTGTAGCGAAGTTTCACTACGCCCATACGTTTCCTCTTCAGCTAGCAAACTCAATTAATTCAACTACCTTCTTACTACCAATTCATCTGATAAAAGTTTTCATTTGTGTTTAAAAAATTATTTAAAAATCAACAACAGGTTCGACTCAGCTTGTGCAAACGAGAAGAAGAACCCCCGAGGTGAGACACAAAATTATTGATCTACACAGATCAACCCATGCTTATACGAAGGGCAATAACTGGTGGATACACAAGTTCCACCTTTTCATGGATTGTTTCCCATTGTACGCATTTCGTCATGAGAATAAGTAACTCTGTTTCTTGTTTTGCGAAGCACATTTTCATGGTCAGCATTTAAAACATATTGTATGTATTGGAGTAAAATACTTAATCAATTGGTTCTTTCTAAATTCATGAATACAATTTATAATTGAATCAATAGCACAAATAAATTATGTGACCACAAAAAGATTTTGCAAAAAATCAAGGAAGCACTTTGATGGTAGACCAAAAGAAATACAGACGGATAGATCAATAAACAGACAGATAGAGACAAAAATCTGTTCGACGAAGAACACGTAGTTAGATTAAGAAATTAAGAGACAGAGACAGACAGACTGACAGACATACAGACACACAGACACACAGACAGACAGAAATCTGTTCGACAAAGAACATTCAGTTAGATTAAGAAATTAAGAGAGAGACAGACAGACAGACAGACCAACAGA
>NW_004797769.1:86739-88550 GCF_000002075.1 Aplysia californica | reverse complement strand
AGAGAGAGAGAGAGAGAGAGAGAGAGAGAGAGAGAGAGAGAGAGAGAGAGAACGAGAGAATACTAGTTCTAAATAACTTCGCCTGCTTATGAGCAGACCGAAGGAAACATATTATTTAATCTACATACACAGGACAGAAAGAGAAACAAACAAGTTGCATCTACCTTGACTCTTCTGGCGAAACGTGCCGTACACCATTTCAGCACCAAAAGTACTCCATATTAACTAGATTATACATAATAAGAAAACATACAACACCAGAGCTCTTCTATGGAAAATTAAGAAAAAGAACTCACAACGTCTTGGCGTGTACTTTTCTGTGGAAAAATTTATTTCGGCAAAAGAACTATATTACCCCGAACAGTAAATAAACCATAGGCCTAATATTGTATCGATTTATTAGCGCTGTGCTGGCGCGACAGTCTTGTGAGGTACGTAAAGCCATACAGGAACAAAACGAAGATGAATCTCAGGAAATCAAGCGAAGAACACCTTTGATTATGTTTTCAAAGAAGCCCTTCCAATGGTTTGTTTTGTTGTTGTTGTAAAACTTTACCTCCAGAGCTTATCGTACTTTATAGGAGAGTCAGGTAAACGGACGTACACAATAAAAGCAAAACTCGGACAACCCTCAATAAAAAAGCAACAGATAGAAATCATCCATAAGATCCCAATAGTATCAACAACAACAACAACAACAACAGCAACAACATCAACAACAACAACAACATCATCATCATCATCAACAACAGCAACAACAACAAAATAATCAACAACAACAACAACAACAACAGCAACTACAACAACATCATCAACAACAATAAAACTATCAGCAGCAGCATCAGGAACGGCAGCAACAGCAGCAATAACAGCTATACAAGTAAAATAAAACGGCAGTAAAATATGTATAGGTAGCTTTCATGAAAAATAAGTATTTTGCAATATCACACTCCCAATTTCCGCATTTAGAAAAAAAAAGATGATAAACGCTGCAAAAATACCCCCCAAGAGTGTCAGATTAAGACAGTAATAGATTGATGGCAGGATTGTGCAAATATAATCTCCCAACACAAACACGCTTCGCGAGATAATTCTTCCCTTAGGCACCAACACCCTACCCCTCACCCCGCATTGCGTCTTCGGTTTCATGGAAAAATAAACTAAAAATGGAAAAGAAAAAAAACAAAAAAAACCCCAAAAAACAAGCAAACCCAAAACCCAAAACGCTAACCCAGCTAAAGAAACAAAAATGAATTTTTAAAAAAGCATGGACGTCAGAAAAAAAAAAAAACCCCAACAAAAAACAAAAGCAAAAACTCTGTCCCTTTTTCGAACATTAACACGCTAACAAGGCTCTATTTTAAGAGTTCATGCCCATCGGCTACGCGGCTGCCGAGAGTAATTGTTAGCGTCATAACTTTGTTAAATTTTGATTATCAAAGAAGAGTCTGGTAATATGAAAAGAAGTGGGTGGAAAGGAAATTGGCTGTATGTTAGTGCGTGAGGAGGGGGGAAGAGTGAGATTTGGGTGGGTAAGGGAGAGAAATATTTGAACTTCTTAATTCGTTCGTTCGTACAAAAAGATGTTGATTTGATGATATAATCTCCCAATGCGTCTGCATGCTTCCAAGGCTTCTATTCCTAGACATTTTCTGTCTTTTCAGGAAAAAACATTACTGGCTCTTACATTTCATATACACCCACTGACTCACTTAGTCATCAAACACACACTCACTCACTCACTCACTCACTCACTCACTCACTCACTCACTCACACACTCACTCACTCACTCACTCACTCACTCACTCAC
>NW_004797769.1:82661-85357 GCF_000002075.1 Aplysia californica | reverse complement strand
CATCATCATCATCATCATCATCATCATCATCATCATCATCATCATCATCATCAGCCCCAGCAGCAGAATCATAATTATGATAATAAATATAAAGTAATAGCAATAATGATGATGATGATGATGATCGTAATATAGTTTGTCAATTCCACACACGTTCTGAAATGTCACAAGTAGATAAAAACGTCTTCAGCCTCATCCTCCTCGGAACATCAAAAGGAGAGCAACGGACAACAGCAAATCACAAAGAGCCGCTGACACAATGACATTCCACTGACGACACTCAATATCCGATCGTGGACTTTCACAGTAAACCCTGTGTACCAATACGCTTTCACAAGACATTGACGGTTTGCCATGAAGTGTGATAACAACACGACACCTTAACTGTGCACTTTTCCATGGAAATCGCATACTGAAACTACTAAAAACAGAAACAGAAACAACAAAAAAACAACAACACAAAAAAACAAACAAAAAAAGCCCCAATGAACAGAGCACGTGACAAGATGTGATGATATCAAAACGCCAAAAAAAAACAACAAAAGAACAAATACGGTACACTTTTACCTGGGCTCTTCCCCTTCGTTTTCCTTCTTCTCCTCTTTCTCCACTGGCTTCTTCCTCTTTACCGAGATCTTCCTCGTCAGTCCCCACAAATTGGTGGGCTTTTTCAACTTCCGGTCCGACTTCTCCACCGCTCCAGCCCCACCCCCTCCGGCATTGGCCTGGGTGTTAGGGTGCAGGCTCAGGTTGTTGGATCTCCGCGTGTTCAAATGCATGTCGTCCTTGGTGAAGAACGTCTCGCTCAGACTGGAGATTTCCACCAGCGTGTTGGACACCGAGCGAGAGTGGAAGTTGAGATCGTCAATGGCGTCGATGTTTAGCATTATGGGGCGGGTCCCGGGGCGGAAACTGCGCGCCGCCTTTTTCCGCCTCTCCCAGATGCTCATTTCTTTGTCGGCCTCGTCGTTGTTTTTTGGGTAGATCTCGCACGACTTCGTCCTCGCGATGGACAGATCGCCGTCTTCGCCTTCTGTCACTCCCCCTACCGGAGATAGGCTGAGTCCGGTGGTTCCTTTCTGGCTACTAATGATGTCGAGGAACTTCTCGAAATTGCTCTGTTCTTTAGTGATATTCAATTGCGGGATGATGGACGGTCTTCTTTCGCCGTCTGCAGGGCACATAATGGAACTCGTGATAGCCTCACTCACGTCCTTACTTGCTGTTCCACCGAGCGCGTATCCTCCATCTCCCCCGCCCCCAGTGCTTGTGTTCTCTTTGTTAGGCCCAAACGGCCCTAACGCGAATCCGACCGGTAATTTGTCCCTGACGGCTCCCTCAGAACGGCGAGGTAAAATTCTGCTGTCACTACTGTCTCGTCTGTTTCCTCGAACTGGCGCCGACAGTTTCCTCACTGTATCTCGCCCTCTCTCCACAGAACCTGCTCGCGAGAGCACCTGTACCGCGCGGGTGGGAATCCCCGATTTTCCGGAAAGAAATTTCCCGACGGCGCCATTTCCTGTTGGATCCGCTCTTGACATCGCTCCGACAAAAGAGTACCGACTTCCGCCCCCGCTGGAATACCCAGCTGCTAGTGACGATGATGACGATGATGAGGATGGGGATCCATGACTGCTTGATGTTTGGGATGCGCCACTAGAAGACGCCGCACTGAATTCCATCCCGCTTTCACCCCGAGAGTTCACGCGGCACAAAAACCGGCCGTCTTTCGGTCGAGCGGCAGACTTTGATTCCTTGGCGACACCACCCGCCTCTAAGGACTCGTCCCCCGCCTGTTCTTTGATGCCCAGCAGGTTGACGGTCTCCCACTTACACAGGCGCTTCCCCGACGGGAACTGCGTGGGTTCGGCCGTGCGCCAGGCCCGGCGACACTCGCTGTGGTACAGATAGTTTTTGGCGTCGTCCGAGAAGCCTTTGCGGAGAGTGATCCCTTTGAGACCCACGCCTTTCTGCGAGTCGCGTCTGCGCATGCTCTCGTCCCAAGACGACCTGGCTTCCGGAAACTGGAGAGCGTGGTCGGGCGCGAGATTCGCGCGCTTCACCCAGCTCCGTGTGGTTCTTCCGTAAGTTTGGAATAAACTCCCGCGTCTTCCGGTGTCAACAGCGGCTGGTTTCTCATCTTCCTTCACCTCTTTCCGTATGATCGGCTGGATGCTGAATCGACGATCCATCGCAAAGGGTCCACGTGTGTGTACACGAACAACAATACCAACAACAAAATCACAAAAACACTTTTTTCTTTCTTCAGAAACCCGTTCACTGGAATATTATACAAACTGTCACAAAGGAAATGGAGTACGGACAACGTCACTAGCTTAAATGCCAGTAAAACGCGACTTCCGCTTCAACATAGAAGCTCAGCTGCGTGTCCTGTGGCATTAGTCTGAGCTCAGAATCGCCTGAGGAAGAAGTCCCCGAACAACACACGTGTAGTGCGAACTGGAAAGTCTCTAATCGGATAGCAACGAGGTACACAAGAGTCGGCAGAACTTACAAGCCAATGTCACAGTATGTTCAGTGACGTCTGAGGGTTTATGAGTTATCAAACCTCCTCTCCGAGTAGCCAACACCTACAATATACACAGTATGATATTCACAGTGCTCACTTTTAATTATTATATTTTTCTTTATTAACTCTTTTCGATACTGTCCAGCCGGTCCATGTTGCTCGTTAC
>NW_004797769.1:80216-82561 GCF_000002075.1 Aplysia californica | reverse complement strand
CTTAAAGAAAAAAAAAAACCAAAACAAAAGAGAAAACCCTACTTACAAAAAGTCCCCAAAAAACATAACGCACATTTTTGTCCATTCCCCCAACGAACCTCCCCTCCACCTTCCCTATCAATGTTTCATCAAAATGAGAAAAAAACACACAAAAAGAACAAAAACAAAACAAAAACAAAAAAACAAAACAAAAGCAAAACAAAACAAAAAGCTCTATGATATTCTGAACGTTATTGTCTTCAGTTTAGCAGCTGAGGTTTCTTTATATAGCTCATTCCCAGCTTCGAGTTGGCTTGTATACCAAACTATATCCCTCGAATTGGATACAACTGGGGAACAGTTGCTCACCTAACTTGGAAAAAAGATCACGGATATTATGTAAACAGAGCCCAGCAGCCTTCTCCCATGATATCAACCTCTCGACCACCTACCAGCTCTCAAAAACATAAAACGACGCGAAAACTGAAAAACGAGAGAGAGAGCGGAAGAACGGGGCGGTATAGAACATTAGAGAGTTCGTGTTTCCCAACCGTTTAGCCACTCGCCATCAGAAGAGACAGAAGCCGCTTACAATTAGAGCTGACATCCACAGCATTGACAGGCAAGTCGAGGATACACACACATCTCTCACGTGATAACCCACAATGTGACACAGCCCTCTGGGGTTGGGGGGAGGGGGATGGCCGTGCTTTTAGCATATTATTGTATTGGCAGACAGACCGTAGATCTAAATTTTAAGGTTTAAGTAGGGTCCTGTGGTTTTGTTTTTAATGAAGGGATCACGAAGTCAGACAGTAAGGGCAAGCTAACTGTTATTACTTGTTGAGCTTCAGTGTGAGTACAAAGAAGCACCTTGACAAAATAAAACTAAATTCGTGCTGAGAAGAAGAAGGACATATAGACGGACAGTAACAAAAGAGAGAAAAACTAAAAGAAGGACTAATCAGCGAAACACTCAAGTCACGCGTCGCCCAGTTTCCAGTTGTGAGAAATTGACAAATAAAGCGAAGAAAGAATTAATTATGTTTAATATGTGTTCTGGCAGCTGTCATTTACGTGACTTTCATATGGCATTAGTTTATTTCAGGTAATAGATATTCCATTTCAAGGCTATATGCATATAGGGCTGGTTGATGAATAAGTAAGAAAACACAAAAGTGCTTTTTGACATACTTGTTCTGCTTTATCATTTGTCTTTCGTCTTTTGTCTTGAGCAACAGAACTTTCAAGACACAGATGGCATAATTTCGAACACAGAAATTACCCTCCCCCTTTTTCAAGAAAAAAACTAGAAATAAATAGAGAAAGAAAGAAAAGAAGGAAGAAAGAAAGAAAGAAAGAAAGAGTAAATAAATAGATAAAATCAAATCCTCTTTTTCTTCCCCCAACGCTTTCCTTTTTCTAACAAAAATATGAAAAAAAACAAACAAACAAACCAAACCAAACCTAAACATAACGAAACAGTAACAAGGTACCATGCGGAGAGGGAA
This sequence comes from Aplysia californica, assembly GCF_000002075.1. Taxonomy (NCBI): domain Eukaryota; kingdom Metazoa; phylum Mollusca; class Gastropoda; order Aplysiida; family Aplysiidae; genus Aplysia; species Aplysia californica. The sequence goes on along the minus strand of NW_004797769.1, from coordinate 81,071 downwards.
AAAAAAGCCATCCCCCCAAAAAGGGAAGCAAAGAGAGAAGATTAAACGTAAGCTGCTAACAGTCTAAGCACTTAACCGCTCGATCACCGGCTCCCCCGCGACTAAAACACAGACAGGTCCTCATCGATCGCACCAGTTGAGCACGCTTGTTACAGACTCCGCGCTCAACGCGATGGACTAAACACTCGGGGATCGACTTACCGAAAGGAAACGAAAGATGAATACTTTTGGGGGAAAACATGGCACGGACGCTTTTGAGGTACAGCCAGGCTTCGGGTTGAAAGCTATTATAATATCGTGTTTTAGGCGCTGGTTTGAAAATTGAATTGTAAACGAAAATAAACGACTGAAAAGAAAATGCATTGAGTACCCGTTCCAGTACAGACAGAGTAACGTATAGACTCCAACATAGTCAAGACAGAAGTTCTATTTAGTGAGATGAACTAACAGGTGTTAAGTCCATGTAGATCTACGTGTAGAACTTGGTCCTAAAGGAAGCCCCCCCCCCCTTTTCCCCTTTTCAGAATTTTTAGTTTCACGTGTAATTGGTTAGAGCCACTGGCAGGTCTTACTTCTTTCCTTCCCATCTGCTGTTGTCTCTGTCAGTCTGTCTTACTTTTCCCTTGAACTAAATGGCCATTAGCGTGTGGATGAGCTTCTCGTTTCTCAAACTAACTACCGTTCGGTTCCATGCTGTCCACGCTCGGTACGACACTGTCTCTCGTGGAAAAGTACTTTACATAATATATTTGCCTCAGTACACCCAGGTGTAAATGACTACGCGGTCGTATAACTATCTACATTCTTCTTCTTCTTCTTCTTCTTCTTCTTCTTCTTCTTCTTCTTCTTCTTCTT
>NW_004797769.1:78374-79967 GCF_000002075.1 Aplysia californica | reverse complement strand
TCTTCTTCTTCTTCTTCTTCTTCTTTTTCTCCTTCTTCTTCTTTTTCTTCTTCTTCTTCTTCTTCTCAATATTACTAGTGTTATTTTCCATAAGAGACCTGAACCCCAAAATAACACGCACACAAATATCTTCCTCCCAGGAGTTGGGACGTGCGTGGGAGTGTAACGGCGGGTCAGACACACGACAAGATCACGGCCTTCAATAACGCTCTTAAGAGCTGAAATATCGATTATTCTGTCGCCAAATTTTACTCATCTCCGCCAATAGGCGGCCTCTGAACTTTTCCACTGGTAATGACGTACAAACTTGTAAGCTATTGCCTCCTTATCTTATCGAACTTGAACGCTGTTGCTCTCTTCGTTCTTCGTTGTGATTTTCATAAAAGTGATTTCATTCTAGGCACATAATATGTCATTACAAAGTAAGAGCCAATTGACCTGTCAGAGTTTTGTATCCAAGTGCAATATTATCTGCGGTATATCTTCTCTTTGCCAGTGCCCCCCCCTTCACTTTTTCCAACACGAGTGTTGGTCCTCTAATATACACTAATGCATTTATTTAAAATAAAGCCACTACGGCTAGTCGTTACTTTACAATTACAATGTTCTATCTGACATTTTGGCTGTTTTGAGTTACAAAGACCATGAGGTCAGAAACCAATACGTTTTATCTGCTCTATCAAAATCTTAGAGATTATTTGGAGCCGTTCTCAAGATATTCAAAGAATTGCATTCCAGAAAGCTTAACAAGCTGAGAACGTCAACTTTAAAAAAGTCAAATATCTCAAAACTAGGTGCTGAGTAGATAGAAATTTGTAACTATGAAGTAGCGTAGTGTCAGCCGCTTCTCTACGTCTAAGACAACACCCTAACGCACTGCTTAACCTTACTTTTATAGTTACTTTCATACCCTCCCGGCTTTTTAGTTGCGTTTATGGGAAAATCCTGGCGCCCCCCCTTTCAAATCTTTCATAACGTATCTGAACTTATCATCAACATGATTTGATTTTTTTTTCTTGAAGGTAGTCGATTTCTTAATCATTTTTGTCGAATTCTTTTACCTTTGTTTGTCATTTCTTCAAAAGTTTTTTAAAATCCTCGAACTAGTTTGCCGAATCCCTCACTACAATCCAGCTCTCGTTTCTGTGTAAACCAAGATGTCTTCTTTAATGCCTCTATTTTGCCCTTGCGATGCCGGCCCGTAATATGAAACATAATTTTAAAAAATAGGATAAAAAAGCAACAAAAAACCCAACCCAAATCAGATCAAATCAGAATAAACAAAACTCCTCTCTCTTCCTCTCACTATTCTCTCCCCCTGTCTCTCTGATTCTCTCTTCCCAGGAAAATCCCGTTCATTCCAATGTCTTTTTGTGTCAAATAATAACGCCAATGGATGATATTTTGGAATAATCTAGAGAGACGTGGGGAAATACAAGAAGAAGGAGGAAAATAAAAATCAAACAGAAAGGAAACAGAAATTTAATCTACAAAAAGCTAAGAAGAAAAGAAACAAAAACGACGAAATTGGCAGATAGATTCTGAGAGGAAACAAAACAGAGGGGAAAAAGGGGGTTGGGAGGGAAAAGGGGG
>NW_004797769.1:76948-78230 GCF_000002075.1 Aplysia californica | reverse complement strand
ATAGTGGGTAGTTCCACACAGTAGTACTGGCAGAAATGTTTGTTTTACCACACAGTAGTACTGGTAGAGATGTTTGTTTTATCACACAGTAGGAGTATCAGAGAGCTGGTTATATTGTGGTGGGTAGTGACACTAGTGGGTAGGTCCACACAGTAGTAGTACGATATCGGAGACGTTTGTTTAGTTTAGTAAAGAGTTTTACGGCACTTGCAACACAATAAGGTCATATACGTGCCGAAGATTAGAGGTGTTACAAGAGAGTAACAACAAACGTAAAACAGAAGGAGGAGAGATAAGGACGATAGATGTTTGATAGGAAAGAAGGAGCAAACCACACCAGAGACGTTTGTGCTGGTTATAGGCCTGGTGGGTGGTAGCACACTGCGGTACTGGAGTACTGGTACAGATGTTTGTGGACACACGCGGTTTTAAAAAAAAAAAGTTTTTGTAAGAGTTTTACGGCACTTGCAACACAATAAGGTCATATTAGAGCCGAAGAATAGATGTGTTACAAGAGAGTGTTTTAGTTTAAGTAGAGGTTTTACGGTGCTCGCAACTGTATAAGGTCATAGGAGCGCCAGAAGATTAGAGGTGTTACAAGAGAGTAACAAACATAAAATAGAAGGAGGAGAGATAAGGACGATAGTTGTTTGATAGGAAAGAAGGAGCAAACCACACCAGAGCACCCGCCAACCACCCACTGCCAAGACTGTGACTGAGTGTCAAGTACTGTCACTGTGAAAGGGCAGACGTCAGAATATGTCACGTGACAGGCATTTACCTGGGCGCGTGAGTACACATACAGAGAGACACAGTCTTGTTACACATACACACACACACACACACACAGAAAGAAGGAGAGGGAGAGGGAGAGAGATAGAGAGAGAAAGAGAGAGAGCACAGCGAGAGTGAGAGAGAGACAGAGAGAGGGAGAGGGAGAGAGATAGAGAGAGAAAGAGAGAGAGAGAGCACAGCGAGAGAGAGAGAGAGACAGAGAGAGAGAAAGAGAGAAAGAGAGAGAGAGAAAAACGGACAGAGAGAGAGAGAGAGAGAGAGAGAGAGAGAGAGAGAGAGAGAGAGAGAGAAAGGGAGAAAGAGACAGAAAGAGAGGGAGAGAGAGAAAGGGAGAGAGAGAGACAGAAAGAGAGGGAGAAAGAGAGAGAGAGAGACAGAAAGAGAGAGAGAGAAAGACATTTAGCTGGGCTTGTGAGTACAAATACAGAGAGACACAGTCTTGTTACAGATGGAGGGAGAGAGAGAGAGAGAGAGAGAGAGAGAGAGA
>NW_004797769.1:74879-76418 GCF_000002075.1 Aplysia californica | reverse complement strand
AGAGAGAGAGAGAGAGAGGGAGGGGGTGGCAGAGAGAGAGGAGAGATATAAGGAGAGGAACAAATACGAAAATTATAATATCAATATACAATCTGAAAGATGTCATCCATTCCCCCATGTCAAATCTAGTAGTAACTTAAAACACAAGAAAAACTACCGGTTCAACGAGATCAGAGGCTTTGCTGCAGATATATTCTGACCCTTCTTTACAATGTAATAACCTTAAGGGATTGAATACGACACTCGCCAACCACCCAATTACACTAATGAACACAAAAGAAAAGAGATTCCCAGGTCTATCCAACAAAGAAAACCTTTTCTCTAAGCAGCGTGAGATGGTGGACAGCATTAGATCTAAAACAATAATATTACTTGTTTCGTTTCTACAACTAGGCTGAGTCTTTTCGTGGCATTGATCGTTGGGAGACAACTGGGACATCATTCAGGGGTCACGACGTGGTGGAATCAGGCGCTCGTCAGTTTTTGGGCATGTAGGGCCATTGGTGTCACCCGAAAGCTGCTTTATTTACTTTGCTTCCAATGAAAGAAAATATCCATTTATCTTGAATAGAACTCAAGATATTTGCGATTGAAGGTTCCGAGGTCGCCGGATTTCTTATGTAAAATTAGCGAGAAAAAGGCCGCCAACGTTTGGTAGCTTTCATAGCTTGAGAGTCCTTGGAAACTGAAAATTTACATTTTTTGGTGCCTGTAATCAAGGTTTTTTAAAGCAAAATTCATACAGAAATATGCTTTTATAACGACATAGAGGCTAATCCCAAAGAAATGAAAATTGGATAAAAATTTTCAAACTGGTTGAAAAATGCCTGTTTCTCCGATTTCGTTATTTTGAAGAGCGCTTGATTTCACCACGATGCTTCACCGTGAGTTTGCTGGCCTGTGGCAAGGGAATACGATATGCCCTACGCATTTGTTTTTACAGGTTGTATGTTCATTTGGTTAGAGAATGGTCCGCAAAGCACTAAGACCAAGACAAATTTCTTGTCAATGTTATTGTCATTGTCCTCATTCGCTTCTTTTATTTTTTTTTTCATATCATATAAATTTTACCTCACCCATTATTTTCTTTATCGTACATGTCTTACTCCAGCATCGACACACGGATTCATACAATTGTAGTTGAACCTCTGGTTTTGGTGTTGTGCTGCGGTTATCTTTCAACTGATCTTGACGCCCCCCCCCCCTCCTTTTTCGAGCACAAAAATTTCGCGTTTTCAAAAGGAGCTTGACCTAAACCATCTCGAAAAAGCAGTTTACCCGCACACTGGAATTCTTTAAAAAAAAGAGACTTATGAAGAGACTAGTGACAGTGCAAGAGGCTTGATTATTTTTTAAATCACAGTACAGTTATATTTGAAGACTAAAAAATCGAGAGAAGAGGTAATCACTGTGTACCCTCTGTATAGTTCTCGCGTCGTATTTTTAAAGCTGTCAATACAACTACTATTTAGCGAGAATGAAAAATGTACTCAGTAGAAACTTTTAGTGTTCTGACAGCTCTAAGACGGACAACATTGT
>NW_004797769.1:72245-73970 GCF_000002075.1 Aplysia californica | reverse complement strand
GTCTGTCTGTCTGTCTGTCTGTCTGTCTGTCCCTGTCTCTCAGTCTCTGTCTTTCACTCTCTCTCTCTCTCTCTCTCTCTCTCTCTCTCTCTCTCCCTCTCTCTCTCCCTCTCTCTCTCCCTTTACGTCTTTCTTTCTCTCTACCACCCAGACAACGTCAAACATACATGCTGCTTTGAAAATCGTCGGTGAAATCCAAAAGTAGAAGATACAGAAAGGTGGGAAGTCAAGTTTTGAGTTTTTGTAGAGGTTTTACGGCTCTCGCAACACAATTAGGTCATATAAGTGCCGAAGATAAGAGGTATTACAAGAGAGTAAAATACACAAAAAGAAGAAGTAGGGGATATAAGGACGATAGATGTTTGATAGGAAAGAAGAAGCAAACCACACCAGAGCACTCGCCAACCACCCACTAAGGTGGAAAGACAGAGGAAAAGATTTGACAGCCTTGAAAGAACATACCGGGCTGTAATATCGGGGGTCATGATGAACAATCTCACAGCAGTCTTACTCAAGTAAGTCTGGCACGAGGAATATCCCAAGATGTGCAAAAATGGTGCGAAAAAATGTGGATACTTTCTAGATAATGGTGCGAAAAAAGGTCACTTTGTATATTCTATAATGGTGCTGAAATGGTAGATCCTACTCACTTTCTGTACAACCAACCTAGATATGGACAATCGATAACCCTCCCCCCCCCCCCCCCCCCACCACCAAAAAAGATTTAGTAAGAGGTTTACGGCACTTGCAACACAATAAGGTCACATAAGTGCTAAAGATTAAAGGTGTTACAAGAGAGAGAAAAATACAAAATAGAAGGAGGAGAGATAAAGACGATAGAAGTTTGATAGGAAAGAAGAAGCAAACCACACAAGAGCACCCGCCAACCACCCACCCCGCATAAAAAACCACAAAAAACCCCAACAAAACAAAACAAAGAGACACAAATAACCCCACCAGTTGAAGTTAATTGCCCACACATTTCGGTGGAAGGCACATTTTTCGCCCCGGAGTTTCAGCGGGTTTTGGAGGGGTTTTAGCGGGTTTTGGAGGGGTTTTAGCGGGTTTTGGAGGGGTTTTAGCGGGTTTTGCTGGGATCAGGGAAGAAATTACTTGGGTGATCCCTTCGCTCACCTCTCCCGCCTCTCCCCTCCTCCTCCTATCCCCCCTCTCCTCTTCCTCCTCCTCCTCCTCCTCCTCCTCCTCCCACACATTTTGTAAAATACTACAACCCACCCCGCCCATCCTTTTTCTTTCCTCACCCACATATCCTCCGCTTCTCCTCCATCGTCATCCAAAGATACAACCCTTCCTTCTGTCTCTCCTTGTCTCTCTGTCTCTCTCTGTCTGTCTGTCTAACTCTGTCTTTCTGTGTCTCTCTCTGTCTCTGTCTCTCTCTCTCCATAAGTCAAACACATGTGATAGTCCCCCCTACTCTCTCTCTCCCTCTCTCCCCCTCTCTCTCTCCCTCTCTCTCCCTCCCCCTCTCTCCCCCCCTCTCTCTCTCTCCATATGTCAAGGACATTAGATAGTCTCCCCTTCTGTCTTCAGGGACCGGCGGACATCCAAATGGAACTTTTCCTGAGGTCTCTTGAGAACTTTCGAGAAGGAGGAGATAAGGTAGGACCGGGGAGAGAGGGTAGGAGGGGAGGAAGGGGAGATGGAGGAGGGGGGAGGATGGGAGAGGAGGGGAGAGGGGAGAGGGAGGTGAGCAGGGGAGAGGGG
>NW_004797769.1:70590-71803 GCF_000002075.1 Aplysia californica | reverse complement strand
AGGGGAGGGAAAGGGAGGGGGAGGGGAGTGGCATCCGTGCATGTGTGCATGAAGCGACCATGCTGAAAAGGACACTTGTTATTGGTAGTGATCTTCTACGTTTAGCCTCAGTATTCCAGGGCTTTCTCTGTCTTCTTTGCGTTTTCGGAAGAGTTTTTTTGGTTTGGTTTTTTTTAGTAGAGGTTTTACGGCACTCGCAACTGCATAAGGTCATATGAGCGCCAGAAGATCAGAGGTGTTACAAGAGAGTAACAAACACAAAAAAGAAGGAGGGGAGATACGGACGATAGATGTTTGATAGGAAAGAAGAAGCAAACCACACCAGAGCACCCGCCAACCACCTACAGCCGTCATCTGAGCAGCGCAAAATACGTAGATGATACGTCTGTCTGTCTGTCTGTCTGTCTGTTTGTCTGTCTGTCTGTCTGTCTGTCTGTCTGTCTGTCTGTCGGTTTGTTTGTCTATCTGTCTGTTTGTCTGTCAGTCTGTCTGGAATCGGGCGCTCATCAAATTTTGGGCATAATATAGATTGCCTGGAGCACTCGTAAAACTTGCTCATTTGGCCGCTTTTAAGCACGAGGAGGCGAAATGTCGTTTGGAGAAAATCGAAGTCAAAATGTTTGCCCCTCGTTCAGTTTCTTTAAAAGACAAGGAAAGTTTTCTCTATAACCAAACAAATATACACACAACAATTAAACCAAACTTCCCTTATAGGGAGGGCAATAATGCATACCACTTTTGGTGTAGGTCAAGATTTCTGGAAACCCCCGAAATCTGGGTTAGCCCGCTTGTCCTTAAAAGCGACCATATGCTTTGTTGGGTTGTTTTGAAATGGAAAAAACATACTCACTTACTTTGAATAGAAGTCGAGATATTTGCCGTTTTGAAACGATTCAGCAGATGCGACAGGCATAGAAAAAGATCCTTTCTTCGAGCAGTTTTCTTTTTTCTTCTCCCAAGTCGACAGGGTAGGTCTAGGTCAATTCTTTTGTGATCTTGCTGTTGTTTCACTATCCATTGTTGCGTACACAGTCCTTTTTGTCACATTAACCCTATCCGTACGTCGTGTTTTGCTATCGTATCCATACGACGTGGGGAACTCTGTGCCACCACTTAACCCTATCCGTACGTCGTGTTTTACTATCGTATCCGTCCATTCGAAGTGGGGAACTCTGTGCCACCACTTAACCCTATCCGTACATCGTGTTTTACT
>NW_004797769.1:64981-66138 GCF_000002075.1 Aplysia californica | reverse complement strand
GGGGGGTGTTAGACAGCAGGGGGCGAGACAGGATATGTTTGATAGGAAAGAAGATGAAGAAGCAAACCACACCAGAGCACCCACCAACCACCCACACCGAAAAAAGACATTAACAAGCACACCGAAACAAGAACGACGATGAAACAAAATGAAACGACACCGAAACAAAACGAAACGACACCGAAACAGGAACGAAAAAAACCCACAGATATAATTGTGTCAAATTCATTGGTTGTTTGTTGTTTTGTTTTGTTTTGGTTTGGTTTTTTTGAAAGGGGGGGGGTTAAACACCCAGACATCCCTTCCTTCCAAAAAGAGCAAACTGCGGCGCGCGTGAACAAAACAGACAACCTCGAGAGTCCGTGAGTACCAAAGTACAGTAAACCCTCTCTGAGAGTACCCAAAGCCCGACCTGTCGTCTTTTTGCGCGTGCGCTCGCGTGCTGAAAGGCCAAGGGGAGAAAAGAAGTGCGCGTGGAGAGATAGCATCAGGTCCCGGACAGCCGCGGCGGTTCCCGATTCTTGCCAACTAGGAATCGTAGGATGAATCAAGTCCGAACCCAATTCCTTTCCACTGTTATGTTGCGATTTCTTCCGGGTGTCCATCATTTCTTCCCGCGGATCCGATTCCTTTTTGTTTTTTTCTCATAATTTCAGAAAGAGTTTCACGGCATTTGCAACACAATAAGGTCATATAAGTGCCGAAGATCAGAGGTGTCACAAGAGAGTAACAAACATAAAAAAGGAGGGGAGACAAAGACGATAGATGTTTGATAGGAAAGAACGAGCAAACCACACCAGAAAACCCGCCAACCACCCACGTACAACCGGACTCGTCATCGTGAGGTTGTGGGGTCGGGGGTTCGAGCCGCAGGCATGACGTTGTGTCCTTGAGAAAGGCACTTTACACGAATTTTCCTCACTTCACCCAGGTGGGAATGGGTACCCGGCCATAGACAACGAAAGATCTTGTCAGTATGTTAGTGTTTTAGGGCCTGTAAATGGTCGCTTGCGCTGTATGCTTCCCAGGAAGTTGAGGTTGTTTCAGAATGTTCTCGGGTCTGCTGGGGTAATAGTATAGATTGTGAAGCGCATACAGCTTTCTGTTGAGTGGGGATTTACGCTATACAAATGCTGTCTATTATTAATATTATTATT
>NW_004797769.1:57105-61035 GCF_000002075.1 Aplysia californica | reverse complement strand
TGTGTGTGTGTGTGCGTGTGTGTGTGAGTGTGTATGTGTGTGTGTGCGTGTATGTGTGTATGTGCATATGAGTGAGAGAGTGTGTGTGTGTGTGTGTGTGTGTGCGTGTGTGTGTGTATGTGTGCGTGTGTGTGTATGTGAGTGTGTATGTGTGTGTGCGTGTGTGTGTGTGTGTGTATGTGAGTGTGTGTGTATGTGTGCGTGTGTGTGTGTATGTGAGTGTGTATGTGTGTGTGCGTTGTGTGTGTGTATGTGTGTGTCATTGAGTAGATCTCAGACCCTCGTTAAAATAATGATATCGTTGAAACCGACATTTTTCCAGCCCTCTGGCCAATTTGTATCGATTTACTTTTTTTCTCAATATCTTTCAAGTCCATTTAAAAACACATTTCTGTCTGGATTTTTACTGAAAACCGGTGATCAAAGGTACCCCACACCAAAAAAAAACAACCCCACACACACAAAAAAGCCCCACACGCACATGTTTATTTGCACTTCCCAAGGACATTCATGATTTTGAATTCACCCAACTTTTTTGTTTTAGTAAGAGTTTTACGGCACTTGCAACACGATAAGGTCATATAAGTGCCGAAGATTAGAGGTGTTACAAGAGAGTAACACAACAAAGGAGGAGGAGAGATAAGGTCGATAGATGTTTTATAGGCAAGAAGGAGCAAACCACACCAGAGTGAGCACCCGCCAACCATCCATTGATACAGCTTTGCCTGGGAGGTAGACATAGAGGAAGCAGATAGCCCAAATACTACCCCTTCTCCTCAGGTCTTCACTAGTGGGTGGTTGGCGGGTGCTCTGGTGTGATTTGCTTCTTCTTTCCTATCAAACATCTATCGTCCTCATCTCCCCTTCTTTTTTATGTTTGTTACTCTCTTGTAACACCTCTAATCTTCTGGCGCTCATATGACCTAATGCAGTTGCGAGCGCCGTAAAACCTCTACTAAAACCCAAAAAAAAAGATCTTCACTTCCTTGACGAGCTCCAAAGGAGAGGCATGGTCAATATGTTTGGAATCAACAACTGTACGGGTGTGTTTTATGATTCAACAGCTTTGGTAGGTACAATAATCCTTTGTGGAAGGGGTTTTTATAAACATTATATACACACCTCCAGCGCAAAATAACTGACTCGTCAATATAGTTCGTACAGAAGTCTTAGATTTCCAACGCAGATCTGTTACGTAAATGTAGGCAAGAGGACATGACCACCATAATAAAAAGGAGAAAATGGAGATGGATTGGACATGTTCTGAGAAGAGAACCAGACTCTGTTGTGAAGACTGCCCTCCACTGGACACCCGAAGGACGTCGCAAAAGGGGCAGACCCAAAGTGACCTGGAGACGCACAGTAGAGTCTGAAATGAAGTCCTGGAATCATTCGCGGGGAACGGTGACCAAGATGGCCCAAAACAGACGGAGCTGGAGATCCTTTGTGGCTGCCCTAAACGCCAGATGGCGTAATGGGTAGTTAGTAAGTAAGAAGTCTTAGACCTCTCATGTATACATAACTAGCACAAATGACTGACTTGTCAATATAGTTTTGTACAGGACTCATAGACCTCTCATATAATAATACACGCGTATAACTGACTCGTCGATATAGTTTGTACAAAAGTCATAGACCTTTCATATATACATAGCTAGCACAAATGACTGACTCGTCAATATAGTTCGTACAGAAGTCATAGACTGCTCATATGTACATAACTAGCTCAATTAATGACTGACTCATCAACAAAGTTTGGTACATGATTTATAGACCTCTCATAATATATACATCTCCAGCGCAAAATAACTGACTCGTGAATATAGTTCGTACAGGATTTATAGACATTTCATATGTACATAGCTAGCTCAATTAATAACTGACTCGTCAGCACAGTTCGTACAGAAGTCATAGACCTTTCATATGTACATAGCTGGCTCAATTAATGACTGACTCGTCAGCATAGTTCGTACAGAAGTCATAGACCTTTCATATGTACATAGCTGGCCCAATTAATGACTGACTCATCAGCATAGTTTTGTACAGGATTCATAGACCTCTCATATATACATAGCTATCACAAATGACTGACTCGTCAGCATAGTTTTGTACAGGATTCATAGACCTCTCATATAATCATATGCGCGTATAACTGACTAGTCGATATAGTTTGTACAAAAGTCATAGACCTTTCATATATATACAGCACCGGCGCAAATTACTGACTCGACAACATCCTTAGTTTTAGTAAGAGTTTTACGGCACTTGCAACACAATAAGGTCATAAAAGCGCCGAAGATTAGAGTTGTTACAGGAGAGTAACAAACACAACATAGAAGGAGGGGAGATAAAGACGATATATGTTTGATAGGAAAGAAGGAACATACCACATACCAACCACTCACTAAGAACAGAAAATGATACAACAGAAAAGTCTTAAACACTCACACCAACAACATCACCACCACCACCACAACAACAACAACGACAACAGCCACAACAACAATAACAACGACAACAGCTACCACCACCAACAACAACAACAACGACAACAGCTACAACAATAAACACACACACACACACACAGACAGACACACACACACACACACACACACACACACAAACAAACAAACAAACAACACGCCCTTCCTTCCATCCATCTCTTCAAGACGTCAATCTCCAAAAGATTTCCAATTTCTCGCCACCCTACACCGCGTCGTAAAACTCCCATTACAAGAGATGAGCTTCTAGCACTAGATTTCACGCCAAGAGAAAACTTTCCCGACCCCAAAACGTGCGCACCGCTCGCTCCCTTCCGCTTTACACTGGAGCTGGGCAAAGAATCGATTCCAGAACCGATTCCCATGATTAACGCGGCTTCCGGATTAACGCTATGGAAGAAAAGTCCGGACTAATTTTAACGTAAACCAACACGTTACCAGTTACTTCAATCATTAAAATCTTCTCTTGTTTTAGAAATTATTATTTTTTTGAAAAATAAAAGTCGATGCTTCGTAGTGTTCTGAAATAAATCAAGGTTATTCTAAATCCTGAAGATGTTCGGAGCCATCCAGGTCCTTACTTACTTGTCCACTGTGTTGGGGTCACTGCAGCCGGAACATGTCCATCTTTGCTCTCTCTCTCTCTCTCTCTCTCTCTCTCTCTCTCTCTCTCTCTCTCTCTCTCTCTCTCTCTCTCTCTCTCTCTCCCCCTCCTCTTCAGGATCCATCCCAGAGTCAAGAAGCAGGTAACCAAAGGAAGAAATTAATTATCACATCATTAGAAAGTAAGGAATCGGGTTCGGAGTCGATTCTTACGATTCCTAGCTTTCAATAATCGGTTAATCTTGGCGCTCAGCACTGCTTTACAGCGCCGTAAAACACGGCCGCTGAACGGAGAAGCCAGGGAGAACTTTGCACACAAAGCGGACGACACTCATATCTTTTTATTATATAGCTTCCCTTTACAAGATCGTTTTATGCTTCGGCCCTTCTCTATTCTTATGTCATCTTTCTCCCCTCACTTCATTTCTGCTTTATTATTTGTGTATATTTATCTTTCTATCCGTTCAGTGATCGCTCCACCATCCATTCATCTGTCCATCCGTCTGCCTGTTCTTCTTTCCTTCCTTCCTTCCTTCCTTCCTCCTATTCACCCATCGATCTATCTATCCATCCATCCATCTATCCAACCTTCCATCCATATATTCGTCCATCCACCAACCCATCTTCCATCCATCCATCCATCCATCCATCCATCCATCTATCCATCCACCCATCCATCCATCCATCCATCCATCCATCTATTTAACATAATATCCATCTAATACATTCTGTAAAGCGCATACAGTTTGCTGTCGAGCGGAGCGAAAAAAAAAAACGCCACACAAATTAAACGCTTTTAATTTTTATCTAATAATAAAAATAATAA
>NW_004797769.1:45160-47268 GCF_000002075.1 Aplysia californica | reverse complement strand
CACACCCCAACACACCACGATCTTATGGAAACAGAAACTGAACCAAGCTAGATCTGGACAAAAAGCAGACCAAAATTGATTTCCCTCGTCGCCAGCCTTTTTGTTTGGCGGTAAATATTGAAGTAGGCCGAGAAGTAGGGTGGAGAACTACAGAAGCCTCGACCGACACTCGCAGAAACGGCGACGGAGAGTCACTCTATGTCACGACGCGGTGAAATCATGCACTCGTCAATGATTGGTCGCCTTTAAGCACAAGGGGGCTATCCCGAAAAATCAAACTGTTTTGGAAAAAAAATCGAAGGTAAAGTTTTAGGACCCTTGTTCAATTTCTTTAAAAGACAAGGAGAGTTTTCTCTACAACCAAACAAATATACACACCGATGAAACCAAACTTCTCCTATAGGTAGGGCAATGCCCACTTTTGGTGTAGGTCAAGATTCTGGAAACCGCCGAAATCTGGGTACGCCCGCTTGTCCTTAAAAGAGACCAATTTTTTAAATTAAAGAAAAAAGTTATAGTAAGAGTTTTACGGCACTTTACGGTAAGTCACAAAGTGTGTTACGGCGCTCGCAACTGCATAAGGTCATACGAGCGCGAGGGACACATTAAACACTTTCAGTTGGTAGGAAATTTAGAATTTTGCCCCATGTGGCGGCCGAAGCCTACTCTTATCGATTTTAGACCACCAAGGGATTTTTCAATTTTTAAAAATAGTTTTTTAAAAAAGTTTTAGTAAGAGTTTTATGGCGCTCGCAACTGCATAAGGTCAAATAAGTTCCGAAGATTCGAGGTGTTACAAGAGAGTAAAAACACAAAAAAGAAGGAGGAGAGATAAAGACGATAGATGTTTGATAGGAAAGGAGCAAACCATACCAGAGCACCCGCCAACCACCCACAGTCAAGTTTTGGGCATGTGGAGTTATTGGTGTCATCTTAAAGCTTGTTCATTTATCTTGCTTTTGATGGAAAAAAATACCAATGTAACTTGAGCAGAAGTGAAGATATTTGTCATTGAAAGAGGTAAATTCACTCATTGGTTTCAGCGGTAAAAAGAGCGGGAAAATGGTCGCCAAAGTTCGGTAACTTCAATAGCCAAAGAGTCATTGAAAACTGAAAAATTACATTTTTTGAGTGTTTAATCAATGTTTTTCAATATAATTCACATGGAAATGTGTTATTATTTGAATGAAAAAAGGTTGAACCAAAAAAAAATTGAATAAAATTGCGAAACTGGTGGGAAATTTATTTTTTTCGTCGATTTCATTATTTTGACGAGCGCCTGATTTTAAGTGTTAGTAAGAGTTTTACGGCATTTGCAACACAATAAGGTCATATAAGTGCCGAAGAACAGAGGTGTTACAAGAAAGTAACTTACAAAAAAAGAAGGAGGAGAGATAAGGACGATAGATGTTTGATAGGAAAGAAGGAGTAAACGACACCAGAGCACCCGCCAACCGCCCACCAATAGATGTTTGATAGGAAGAATGAGCAAACCACACCAGAGCACCCGCCAACCGCCTGAATTCACCACGATGCCTCACAATAATATGCTATCGACAATTCCACCAAACTCGACGACAACAAGATTTTGGTTCGATGGAAAAAGCCGGCGAAAGAAAGAAAGAAAGAAAGAAAGAAAGAAAGAAAGAAAGAAAGAAAGAAAGAAAGAAAGCGGCCAAGAGGCGCTGGGCTCCGTAGGTAGTTCTAGGTTACTCCAGTTGGGTTTTTTGTGTGTTGTTGTTTGTTTTTTTCTCTCTGTCTCTCTCTCTCTCTCTCTCTCTCTCTGTCTGTCTGTCTGTCTGTCAGTCTCTCTCTGTCTCTCTCTCAGTCTGTCTGTCTGTCTGTCTGTCTGTCAGTCTCTCTCTGTCTCTCTCTCTCTCTCTCTCACTCTCTCTCTCTCTTCATGTCTCTCTCTCTCGCTGTCTCTCTCAATTTCTCTGTCTCTTTCTCTCTGTCTCTCTCTCTCTCTGTAGCTCTCTCTCTCTCTCTCTCTCTCTCTATCTCTCTCTCGCTGTCCCCCTCCCCTCTCTCTTTTTCTTTCAATGTCTCTCTCTCTCTCTCTCTGTTTCTCCCCCTCTCACTCCCTTTCTCTCTCTTTCTCCCTCCCT
>NW_004797769.1:39293-40378 GCF_000002075.1 Aplysia californica | reverse complement strand
GTGTGTGTGTGTGTGTGTGTGTGTGTGCGTGTGTGTGTGAGTGTATGTATGTGTGTATGTGTATGTTTGTGTGCTTGTGTACGTGTGTGTACGTGTGTGTACGCATGTGCGCACGCACACTCCAAAGTAGATGAGAACAGGACCGTACAAATCCCAATTCAGCACTCCCGTACCAGATAAAACGTTGTTGCAGGATAAAACACACACCACTGGTGCTAAATAGAACATTTATTGTCGTGGTGGTGTAGACAGACCGTGTTAGTTAGATACAACAGTGTGGCCAGACAAAGCTTTCAAAACAGATAGAACATTTTCGCTACATAGAACGTTATTGTTAAATAGAACGTTGTTGACGACAGAACGGTTCTGCTAGATACAACGTTTTAACCGTAACAACAGTTGTAACAAGATAGAACGTTATAGCAGCAACGAAAAGTTGTAACAAAATAGAACGTTATAGCACGGAGAGCGCGCGCTATGTCACGAGCGGTGTTGGTGGGTCATTGGTAGAATCTAATCAAATCAGGACTGACCGCTCACTAGATGTGGGCAAAATCCGGATAAAGTATCCGGTTAACCGGACAATTCTCAAAATCAATGAAACATTATCCGAATTGAGACTCTTAACTCTCTTTCCCGGCCCCCGTTTGCCGAAGTGCGTGCAGCCATTTCGGGACCTCAGTGCTTTCTTGTAGTATCTCCATTTTTTAACAGTGAAAATGTGACTTCTTCTTCAGCTCACTGTTCGTTATGAACTGTTTTCGCCGTTATTAAAAATGGAGATACGACAATAAAGAGCTGAGGCCGCGCTTTGTTAAAGTGATGCTAACCGCTTGTCGAAGTGGTTCTAACCCATTAATTTGCCGAGCGAAGCGATTCATAACATGTTGATATTATTTGCCGAAGAGGAGCAGTACCATATTATTATTATCATCCGGATTTTGTTAAAGCGACTCATTGCCCAGCCCTACCCCTCACAGACGTTTCCCCGGCCTTCTGCGAGTGACAACGTAAATAGGACCGGGTTTCCCCGCAAAGTTCTGCAAATGACGGCCTCTGTAACCCGCATTCACACACACAGACCT
>NW_004797769.1:36037-37750 GCF_000002075.1 Aplysia californica | reverse complement strand
CTGGGAAAGATGACAGAAGATGACAAGGGAGGAGGGGCGAGAGGGGTCATTTTTGGGGCCAAATTTTAGCTGCAGTAATTTGATAACAGTCCCTTGACAAATAACCACAACTGAAAATAAGTAAAAGAATTGTGAACTTATCTGTGTTTGATTGGGCCCTTCTTATGGCAGTTTGTCCTCCATAAGTTTCCTATGACTGCAGCAGCTCCTTTGGTCCTGTTGTCTTCAGATTCCGAATGGGCTTACATTTTTTCCCTTTTTGTTGTGTTTTGTTTTACTAGGCGTTTCACGGCATTTGCAATACACTTAGCTCGTATAAATGACGACGATTTTGGTGTTGTATTACTAGAAAGTAACAGACTTATTGTCAAAAAAGAAAGGGGGGGGGGATTAGGAAAGAAGGATACATGGCACCAGAGCACCCACCCCTATCTATCACGTCTTTCTCGCCAGTTTTAGTTTTAAACAGTGGGTGGTTGGAGGGTGCTCTTGTGTGGTTTGCTCCGTCTTTCTTATCCAACATCTATCATCCTTATCTCCCGTCCTTCTTTTTTGTGTTTGTTACTCTCTTGTAACACTTCTAATTTTCCGCACTTATAGGACCTATCATGTTGCAAGAGCCCTAAGCTTCTAACTAAAATTAAATCTTAAACGTAACACGATCTTTCCGTCGTAATGTTTCGTCCGACCTTTAATAAATCCAAAAAGGATAAAGACTAAGGTTCTGAATCTTCTGAAGTCATGACGGAGTCTATTCATCTCGTCACGTTCGCTCAACACAGGATCTTTCTCCCCCTGTGTGTTTGAATATCGAGTAGTTCAAAGGAATCTGCTTTCTGCTTTTTGATTTTTCTTTTTTTTTTCATCCATCCAATTCATTCAGGCCAGAGAGTTTTCCACAATTGTGACCTGACCAAAGTTTGTTGTAGATCAGACTGGGGGCTCTCGTGGCCTAGAGGTTAAGGTGCTCGCCTATCATTCAAAGGTCCCGCGTTCGAATCCGGGTAGCGAACGGAAAATTTTCTTCTCTAAAATCGTCTCCTTTCACCTCCTTTCCTGCTCTCTAGCAATGTTCTGTCGTCTGCTTTCGTCTCCACTTTTTGTCCCCAACCCCCTCACCTTCTTTGCCCCCTCCCGTGGCCTTCTGACTCTTTCGGCAGCCTTTCTGCTGCTACTCCTTGGCTCCTTCTTACTGCTGTCTTTCAGATACACCCCTGATCTTCTGGTAGGAAAGATCTACACCTAGCCTTCTCGAACAAGGGCGAAAAATCTCAAAGGTCCCGGGTGCAAGTTGCGCACGTTAAAGATCCCTTGGTGGTCTAGAATCGATAAGTGGAGGCTTCTGCCGCCACCCGGGTTTAAATTCAAAATTTCCTACTCACTGAAAAACGTTTAATGTGCACCACGCGCTCATATGGCCCTATGTAGTTGCGAGTGCCGTAAAACACTTACCAAACACAAAACAAAAAACCAAAACAAAGAGTTTACCACAATTGTGACCACAACGAAGTATGTTTTAGATCAGACAGGCCGAAGATCGAGACAGGAAACATCAATTTCCCGACTCGTTTTGTCAAAAATGAATTTAACGTGTTGTTAAAAAAGTTGGAGACAAACGAAAAAAAAAAGTACAAGAAGATAGCATTAGTGGGGAAACATGTAAAGTGGGTTTAAGAGTAAAAAGTTTCTGCTGTTTTTCAGGCAAACTTGTTT
>NW_004797769.1:31080-32063 GCF_000002075.1 Aplysia californica | reverse complement strand
GTGTTTTGTAGTTGAGTTCTATGTAAAATTCTCAACAAAATAATGTACATTTGGACCGTACAACTGAGATAGACACTCAAGCACACAATAACATTCACACATTACACACACACGAACACATACAAACACACTATTACATTTACTCTCTCTCTCTCTCTCTCTCTCTCTAAAGATCTCTCTCTCACCACAACCACGCACAAAAAACCACATACACACACACACACTCACACACACACACACAGACACACAACTCTTACCCTTGGTCCACTTTTCATTTAGTATCATCCTCTATTTTGAAATAATCCTCAGTAGAATATCGACATTCCGAATCCATGGTTAGTTCAAGAAATCTACCATGGCCTAAATAAGGTAAGGGAGTGGGGTTTAGCTTATTTGGGCCATATGTGGCCTAAATAAGGTAAGTGAGGGGTTTTAGCTTATTTAGGCCACAGTGTCCTAAATAAGGTAAGGGGGGGGGGTTAGCTTATTTAGGCCACATGTGGCCTAAATAAGGTCACCCTCTGTTTTTTCTTCACTATTCTTTTCTCTTCCGTTATGTTTCCTTTTTATTTTCTCTTCTTTTTACTTCTCTTTTTTGAAAGTTTGGAAGGAAAGTTGGGGTGTTTGCTTGAGTTAAAAGGAGTTTGGGCACAGAACAGATTTAATTAAGTACTAAGAAAAACGAAAAAGAGACAGACAGTCAGAAAAAAATGGAAAGAAAAAAAGTATTGAAAATAGTGGTACCCTTCAAATGACCATGACATTCTTGTTGTTGTTGTTTGTTGGGTTTTTTTTGGGTTGTTTTGTGTTGCTGTTGCTGTTGTTGCTGCTGTTGTCGTAGTTGTTGCTGTTGTTGTTGTTGTTTTTGTTGGTGTGGTTGTTGTTGTTGCTGCTATTGTTGTTGTTGTTGTTGATGATGATGATGATATTGTGGCTGTTGTTGTTGTTGTTGTTGTTTTTGGAAAAAGGAGGGGATGTGTTGT
>NW_004797769.1:23060-27870 GCF_000002075.1 Aplysia californica | reverse complement strand
GGGGGCGCGAACATTAACCATTGGTCTTTAATCCTGCGACGCAACTCATGACGTCACGCGCCGACACACAGCACACGTAAATTCTAATTTGCTCCAGTTTCATTGGCGTTATCGATGTTGTATCAAGTATCAAGTAAGCCCAATACCTCATAAATAAGTAACGTCATCAAACGGCACAGTAATGCTCATGTACATTTGTGTTTGTGAACCAGCTTCGCGGAGACAGAATTAAATATAGGCCATGACCCACTGTAAATCACACGACAGCAGACGTACATTGGCTATGCTTGTGTCACCATACACACTGTGTAGGCCTATTGGCCTATTGATTCAGCTTGATAAGCGTAGGCTAATACTCAGGGCACTGCTGAAGCCTGAAGTCTCTCTCTCTCTCTCTCTGGCCCGCAATCAATCAACACACGCGCGATCTTCTTGTCTCCTTCTGTTTCGCTATCTCGAAGAGCGAAAGACATTATAGTTATTATTTGCGTTACTTGATCTTATTGAAAAATAAGACAACATAGATCTACCTCGAAACTCTTTCCACTTTAGAAATGGAGACATCTTCCTCCAAAGACAAAGCAGAAAAAGTAAGGGTTCTTTCGGATATTTTTTTTCTTCTGATTACAGCTCTTATTTTAGTTAACTTCTTTTTTCTTTTCCAGCGACTTCCAATGTAGCTGTGAAGACTGGAAGCTTTGAGCAGTGGCGGGGCGTAGTGAAGGTCTAATGGGCTTGAGACCCATTTTTCTTTATTGACGAAATGATCAGTTGAAATGGTTACGACTATTTAAAAATTATTCCGCCTTTAGGTTGCATGCAATGAAAACACTAAATTGCTGGTTTATTCAGTTACTTTTGTCACCTCTTACAACGATAGTAACCTAACAGCCAATCAAACGTCATTAGGACCCTGTAAAGGATGACCCCCCTCTCACGTTACTTCCCTATGAAACTCCTCTTGTACAAAGATTAAACATTTGTTTAAATAACAGAATTCGCTTAAAGTGTATGCAGAAGAGATGGCTCTTCCTCTGAAAGCCCTGAAAATGGGGGTGAAAGCTAAGGCACACTTTCCCCACAAATCAACCCAGTAACCAACTCGCCCATTGGGACCTCGTTAGGAATGTCATGCTTTTTCCGACTACACGCTCACGTACAAAAAGAGACAAACACACTCACACATGTTAAGACTTTCCTCTGAACCAGTAAAATCTTATCTTTGAACCCACCCTCCCTCATTTCATAGCCCGACCCACATTTTGACCCATCCACGGCCACTGGCAGCTCATAGCCTGACAGACATAACATGTTTGAAAGTGTTTGAATTTTGTTCCGGCCTTTCAGCTCTCTGACCAATATAATCAAGTGCAATACTGTTTTGCTCTCACAATTAAGGCTGAATCTTCACACCCACATATTTCCCCCTTTAAAAAACTTTTGCGGATTAGGCATTCTCCAACTACATCTCTGTGTCTGAGGCGGCAAGATACTATTCCTTCATCTCTCAAGGCATGCCAGGAAAGTGCCATCCGAACGACAAATTCATGCCAACACTTCCATCGTCATTTTTACTTACATTTTACTTTGGCATACCCAAACTCGGACGAATTCTCACAAACATTTGAAGAGGAACAGCAAAAAAATAAAAATAAAAATTTTAAAATCACAATTAAAAATCAGACCATTTTGCCAAAAGCGCAGTGTCCCTACTAAAAAATAATCGTGAGCGTAAGAGACTGAACCAAGAGCTCATTCAAATATACTAAGAGAAGGCACTCTCTCAAACTGAGTTTGTTGTTAAACCAGCATAATACGCGATGTTTCCAGTTCGAGTTTGATCCACGACTTTTTATCATATTATTTCTACTGCAGGTTTGTTCTCTAAAATAACACTATCCTATCCTGTTATCCTGCTTAAAACCCGACTTCTTCCTCTGGGTGGTTAGCAAAGTGCAACAAGTACCAGGACTGATTTATTTGTTTCTCTAAATCAATAAATTGTAATGACACCAGAAAAAAAATATATCTAAAGAAAAAACAAAAACAAAGAAAAACAATAACAAACAGTCTCGATACTTGGCGAACAAAAGAGGTAGAATGATACACATATAAAATTACGTAGCCTACTTTTTCTTCAGATCATCCTAGGAAAGGAATGAATGGAGAACCATAATCGCCGATGCACATCTCAGTTCAATTGTTCATTGTTTGTCTACTGATTTTGGCCCTGTTACTGTTGTTTTTGTTGTTGTTGTTAGGTTGCTGTTGGTGTCGTTGTTGGTGTTGCTGTTGTTGTTGCTAGTCTTGTTGTTGTTGTTGTTGTTGTTGTTGTTGTTGTTGTTGTTGTTTCCATGTCTTTAGCTGAAGTCGGGGCAGATGTGCCGCCGTAGTTGAAGGTATTGTTGTTGTTGTTGTTGTTGTTGTTGTTGTTGTTGCTGTGTTGTTGATGTTGCAGTTGCTATTGCCGCTGTTGTTGTTGTCTGTTGTCTTTTGTTGTTTTTGTTGTTGTTGTTGATGTTACTGTTACTGTGATTGTTATTGTGTTGTTGTTGTTGCTGTTGTTGTTGTTGTTGTAGCTGTTGTTGCTGTTGTTTTTGCTGTTGTTAGTGCTGTTATATGTGGTTCTGAATTGGTTCTGTTGTTACAGTTTTCAGTACGTATGTGTTACTACGTCTCTGATTTAACAACAACAACGTTATCAAAAGGCATAAACCATGATAGAAAAATGAAAATAATGGTGTTTAGTTATAATGATAATAATAATGATAATGATAATATTATTATTATTATTATTATTATTATTATTAATAGTAGTAGTAGTAGTAGTAGTAGTAGCAGTAGTAGTAGTAGTAGTAGTAGTAGTAGTAGTAGTAGTAGTAGTAGTAGTAGTAGTAGTAGTAGTAGTAGTAGTAGTAGTAGTAGTAGTAGTAGTAGTAGTAGTAGTAAATTGAGAAGAAGAAGAAGAAGAAGAAGAAGAAGAAGAAGAAGAAGAAGAAGAAGAAGAAGAAGAAGAAGAAGAAGAAGAAGAAGAAGAAGAAGAAGAAGAAGAAGAAGAAGAAGAAGAAGAAGAAGAAGGTGGGTTTTTTATAGTAGAGGGTTTTACGGCGCTCGCAACTGCATAAGGTCATATGAGCGCCAAGGGGTGAATGTCAACAGAGAAGTCTTTACAAACAATCAGACTTATTCTGCTCACCTCTCTAGTTTCAACTGCACAAGGTCTGCTTCGACTATCAAGGCACCCCAAAATAGCAGGTCACAAAAGAGTGACAAACGTACAAAAGAAGTAGAGGAAAATGACAATAGTAAGGATCCGGAAAGAAAAAGCAGCGGTTCCCTGTAGATCAGGCACAGCTATGAGCGTGACATGAGTCAGCCCATTTACAATTCTACTGTGCTTGAACGAGAAATGTCCCCCCTTTGGGAATGGCCTAAAGATACCACAGTCAGAAGAAGAAGAAGAAGAAGAAGAAGAAGAAGAAGAAGAAGAAGAAGAAGAAGGAGAAGGAGAAGGAGAAGGAGAAGAAGAAGAAGAAGAAGAAGAAGAAGAAGAAGAAGAAGAACAACAACAACAACAACAACAACAACAACAACAACAACAGCATAAACAACAACAACAATAACAACTAATACAACAACAATAACAAAAACAACAACAGCAGCAACAACAACAGACAACATTAACAGGAGCAACAGCAACAACACAACATTAACAATAATAACAGCGACAATAACAAAAATAATAATTATTACTCCGACATCAGACAGAAACATGAAAGCAACAACAACCACACTAAAACAATTACAACAACAACAACAACAACAACAACAACAGCAACTGAAACAACAACAACAACAAAAACAACAACAACAACAACAAAAAGTACCATCATGAAACATTCAACACGGACAACAACAACTTTTCTCTTCTGTAACTCTACTGTGCTTTTGAATAGTATGCTCTTTACAGAGTTTATGTAATTTCTGAGAACCAAACGTAGCCTTGGGGGCTCTCGTGGCCTAGAGGTTAAGGTGTTGGCCTCTCATTCAAAGGTCCCGGGTTCGAATCTGGGTAGCGACCGAAAAATTTCCTTCTCTAAAATTGTATCCTTTCACCTCCTTTCCTGCTCTCTAGCAATGCTCTGTTGTCTGCTTTCATTTTCACTTTCTGCCCCCACCCCCTCACCTTCTTTGCCCCCTCCTCTGGGCTCCTGACTCTTTCTGCAGCCTTTCTACTGCTACTCCTTGGCTCCTCCTTACTGCTGTCTTTCTGCCACACCCCTGATCTAGGAAAGATCTACACCTAGCCTTCTCGGACAAGGGCGAAAAATCTCGGAGGGCCCGTGAGCAAGTTGCGCACGTTAAAAATCCCTTGGTGGTCTAAAATCGATAAGAGTAGGCTTCGGCCGCCACCCGGGCAAAATTAAAAATTTCCTACCAACTGAAAATATTAGGTGTGTCCCGCGCGCTCATATGACCTTATGCAGTTGCGAGCGCCGTAGAACACTTTACAAAAACAAACAAACAAGCAAAACATAGCCTTCCTTTTTTAAAGCGTTTTTTCACTTACTTTATTATCTATTTTCATAAAAATGATGGGGTTTGCTGCGCGTAAAAAAGGGGTAATGACGAGCACTGAACACTTATTTTGTTGACGTTGTTGTTGGTATTTCGCTGTATTTATCACTGTTGTTGTTGTTGTTGTTATTGTTGTTGTGGTTGTTGTTGCTGTTTTGTTGTTGTTGTTGTTGTTGTTGCTGTTTTCTTCTTCTTCTTCTTCTTCTTCTTCTTCTTCTTCTTCTTCTTCTTC
>NW_004797769.1:18762-20890 GCF_000002075.1 Aplysia californica | reverse complement strand
CTGAAAAAGTTCGTGCAGCTATATTATTATCCTTTCTGAGTTTTCTGAGCGCCTAGGTGAGTGTGTGTGTGTGTTAGTGTGTGTGTGTGTGTGTGTGTGTGTGTGTGTGTGTGTGTGTGTGTGTGTGCGTGTGTGTCTGTGCGTTGTTTTTTGTGTGTGTGTGTGTGTGTATGTGTGTGTGCGTGCGTGCGTGTATGTGCGTTTTTGTGTGTCTGTGTGTGTGTGTGGTTTGGGGGGGGGGGGGGAGGGGGCTTTGTCATTCTGCCACCCACAGAGGTAAGAGTCTCCCAAAGGAGGTGCAGGGAAGACCCAGGTCAGGATGTTAATATATAAGACCCACATTCCCGTTATGTTTCGACACGATCAGACCTGCTGTTTTACCCTGAGCTGTTGACTCGGGGGAATTAGTTGGGCAAACTTCTGTCTGGTCCTGTCGTTGTGGCACAATGACATAGTGAGTTTATTTCATGTGATCGTGGGATGGTTTAACGGTTTGTTTATCTCAGAGAAAATCTTTTTTGTGTTTTGGTAAGTGTTTTTCGGCGCACGAAACTGCATAATAAGATCATATGAGCGAGAGGAACACAACAATCATTTTCAGAAAGTAGAAAATTTGGAATTTTGCCCGGGTGGCGGCCGAAGCCTACTCTTATCGATTTCAGACCGCCAAGGGATCTTTAAGGTGCGCAAATTGTACACGTGCCCTCCGAGATTTGTCGCCCTTGTCCGAGAGGGCTAGGTATAGATCTTTCCTACCAGAAGATCAGGGATATGGCTGAAAGACAGCATTTAAGAAGGAGTCAGGGAGTAGCAGTAGAAAGGCTGCAGAGAGAGTCAGGAGCCCAGAGGAGGGGGTAAAGGAGGTGACAGGGTGGGTCGGGGCAGAAAGTGGAGACGAAAGAAGACGACTGAATATTGCAAGAGAGCAGTAAGGGATGTGAAAGGAGACAAGTTTAGAGAAGAAAATGTTTTCGTCACTACCCGAATTCATTCGAACCAGGGACCTTTGAATAAGAGGCGAACACCTTAACCTCTAGGCCACGGGAGCCCCCCTAAGAGAAAAGCAAAAATGCGGCTTTTTAGTGTCTGAAAATAGGAAAACAGATAGACATAAATGGCAGATTACACAAAACAAACAAAAATAAAACTTTTAACGATTCGCTAAAAAGCAAAACAAAATGAAATAAATCAAAACACACCCTTTTAAAAAGATAAGGACAAAAAACCCCCACGATTTTTCAGTGACTGTAATCGAGTAACTCTACGTTTCTTGCTCTCCGTTGTATACTAAATACAACAACGACGGTGACTCTAGCAGCATCAGCAACAACTACCACCAACACCACTGCCAACAACAACAACAACAACAAAAACACCTTTCTTGATAAACGTGGAAGTACATCGGTTCCTGGAATCGAAATTCACCCAAAGTTTCAACTAGATTTGAAAGAGTAAAACAGGTCTCTCATTAAATGTGTGTGGAGGACGCCACTTATACTTCTTTACTTTCCCTCTATTGTTTCTGTCTGTCTGTCTGTCTCACTTTTCACCAGCACTAAATGACTCTTAAAAAAGAAAGAAGCAAACAAATAATTAATTAAACAAACAAACAAACAAGAAAAGAGCAGTCAGTAGAAGTGACGGAATGGAGTTTCACTAAACTGTTTTCAGAGGTAAAATAAGCGAGAAAATGGCCGCCAAAGATTGGTGACTTCCTTAGCGAGATTCATAACTCTTGCCCCAGGACGGAGTGTTTCATGTGCTGTGCACTGGTTATAGAACCACTTCAGTTTTGTTTTTCTTTTTATATTTAAAAATAAAAGAAATTAATTTTATCTCTTGGCCTTTCTCAGAGGCCATGGACGCTGCACAAACGTGATGATGCAAGAGGGTGAGCACGTTCATGCACAAAAACGTGCGGTCTTGTATTGAATTGGAAAAGGGAGAAGAACATCCACACGATAATGTCTTTTCTGTTTTAGTTAGAGTTTTACAACACTTGCAACATAATTAGGTCATACAAGTGCTGAGATCAAAAGAGTGACAAGCACAAACAAAGAGAGGACGATGTATGTTTGATAGGAGAGTAGGAGCAAACAACACCAGAGCACTGTCAAGCACCCGCGTA
>NW_004797769.1:13115-18662 GCF_000002075.1 Aplysia californica | reverse complement strand
CGATATCATTCCAGGACCTCTTGTCAAGTAAGATCCCGTCCACTTCGCACAACTATCATCCTGCTATCCCTTTCATGCCCATTCCAGCCCAACTGGGGGCCCGTAACTTCAACTTCCTATCGATAGAAGTTTTTGCTTTCGTCGACGTACTTGCATGCCTTCACGTGTCCGTCATCTTCGACTGACGTAATCCACTTGGCAGTACAGCTTGACGTGCCTACGATCACACTCACGTCTTCATACCGTACTCACACTCTCGTCTTCTCGATATGCTCCTCAATGTTATCACTCTCACTCCAGCGCAGTGCACTCGGCCTTTCAGCATACATGATGCTGTCCTTTGTATCATTAGTCGTTCTCTTTTCTGGTCCCTTATTGTTCCGTAGGTCTGATTTTCTATCTGGCCCCTTTTCAGATCTTGGCTCTGTATTGTTAATATTTAGCGGTATGAAAAAGATTGGTTGGGGTTGACACACCCAAAGGGAAGGAAGGGGAGAAAGAAAGAAAGAAAGAAAGAAAGAAAGAAATTGGGGGGGGGGGGGGGGCTTGCTGTTTTGTGTCATTTGTAGAATTCTGTTAAACTATAATTCGTTTATTCATTCTCCTGGTGTCTTATTTATTTATGTATTTATTTGTTTATTTGTTTATGTATTTTTATCAATTGTGTATTAATACGTTTTCACTGAATCCAAATAAACGAATGCATGAATGATTACATTTATTTCTGCTTGAGTTGTTTCATTATGTTTTTAGTCATTCACTTCTGTACTCATCTTTCGTTATTCATATATGTTTATTTAGTTATTGATTTATCTATTTACGTGATAATTATTATGTTTTGAAAAATAATCGATGTATTAGATTTATTATTCAGTAGATTAAATAATTATTAATCTATCTATTATAATGGACGTCAGATTGAAAAGATTGTGCAGCTATAATATTATTATACTATCTGAGTTTCTGAACGCCTAGGTGAGTGTGTGTGTGTGTGTGCGTGTGCGTGCGTGTGTGTGCGTGCGTGCGTGTCTGTGCGTTAGCTGTTTGTGTGTGTGTGTGTGTGTGTGTGTGTGTGTGTGTGTGTTTGTGCGTGCGTGCGTGTCTGTGCGTTTGTTTTTTGTGTCTCTGTGTGTGTTTGTGCGTGCGTGCGTGTCTGTGCGTTTGTTTTTTGTGTCTCTGTGTGTGTTTGTATTTGTGTATGTGTGGTTGGGGGGGGGGGGGGGGTTGTCATTCTGCCACACACAGAGGTAAGAGTACTAAGAGTCTCCCAAAGGAGGTGCAGGGAAGACCCAGGCCAGAATGTTAATATATAAGACCCACATTCCCGTTATGTTTCGACACGATCAGACCCGCTGTTTTACCCTGAGCTGTTGACTCGGGAGAATTAGTTGGGCAAACTTCTGTTTGGTCCTGTCGTTGTGGCACAATGACATTGGGAGTTTATTCCATGTGATCGTGGGATGGTTTAACGGTTTGTTAATCTCAGAGAAAATCTTTTTTGTGTTTTGGTAAGTGTTTTTCGGCGCACGAAACTGCATACGGTCATATGATTATGAGCGAGAGGGACACAACAATCATTTTCAGAAAGTAGGAAATTTGGAATTTTGCCCAGGTGGCGGCCGAAGCCTACTCTTATCGATTTTAGACCGCCAAGGGATCTTTAAGGTGCTCAAATTGTACACGGAACCTCCAAGATTTTTCACCCTTGTCCGAGAAGGCTAGGTGTAGATCTTTCCTACCAGAAGATCAGGGATGTGGCTGAAAGACAGCATTTAAGAAGAAGCCAAGGAGTAGCAGCAGAAAGGCTGCAGAAAGAGTCAGGAGCCCAGAGGATGGGGTAAAGGAGGTGACAGGGTGGGTGGGGGCAGAAAGTGGAGACGAAAGAAGATGACTGAATATTGCAAGAGAGCAGGAAGGGAGGTGAAAGGAGACAAGTTTAGAGAAGAAAAGTTTTCGTCACTACCCGAATTCATTCGAACCAGGGACCTTTGAATGAGAGGCGAACACCTTAACCTCTAGGCCACGGGAGCCCCCCTAAGAGAAAAGCAAAAATGCGGCTTTTTAGTGTCTGAAAAACAGGAAAACCGATAAACACAAATGGCAGATTACACAAAACAAACAAAAATAAATTATTTTTAACGATTTGCTAGAAAGCAAAACAAAACGAAATAAATAAAACAAACACCCTTTTAAAAAGATAAGGACCAAAAAACCTCACGATTTTTCAGTGACTGTAATCGAGTAACTCTACGTTTCTTGCTCTCCGTTGTATACTAAATACGACAACGACGGTGACTCTAGCAGCATCAGCAACAACTACCACCAACACCACTGCCAACAACAACAACAACAACAACAACAAAAACACCTTTCTTGATCAACGTGGAAGTACATCGGTTCCTGGAATCGAAATTCACCCAAAGTTTCAACTAGATTTGAAAGAGTAAAACAGGTATCTCATTAAATGTGTGCGGAGGACGCCACTTATACTTCTTTACTTTCCCTCTATCGTTTCTGTCTGTCTGTCTGTCTCACTTTTCACCAGCACTAAATGACTCTTAAAAAGAAAGAAGCAAACAAATAATTAAACAAGCAAAGAAACAAACAAGAAAAGAGCAGTCAGTAGAAGTGACGGAATGGAGTTTCACAGAACTGAAGCGTAGCGAGATTCATAACTCTTGCCCCAGGACGGAGTGTTTCATGTGCTGTGCACTGGTTATAGATCTACTTCAGTTTTGTTTTTCTTTTTATGTTTAAAAATAAAATTAATTAATTTTATCTCTTGGCCTTTCTCAGAGGCCATGGACGCTGCGCAAACGTGATGATGCAAGAGGGTGAGCACGTTCATGCACAAAAACGTGCGGTCTTGTATTGAATTGGAAAAGGGAGAAGAACATCCACACGATAATGTCTTTTCTGTTTTAATAAGAATCTTACAGAACTTGCAACACAATTAGGTCATACAAGTGCTGAAGATCAAAAGAGTAACAAACACAAAACAAAAGAAGAAGGACGATGCATGTTTGATTGGAAAGAAGGAGCAAACCACACCAGAGCACCTGTCAAGCACCCGCGATAGTGTGCTAGGGTCCGTTCACAAATGACGTCAGATAAAATTTGGCCAAAAATGACCCCCTCCCCTCATCCCTTGTCACCTTTTCTCTTCTTTCCCTGGAGACCCCCCCCCACAGTTGACGGACGTCAACCAAAATGTACATGTACATTTAGGTAGAACCTGTACAGGATGCATTTTATATCCACAGCTTTGGTCTTTATTTTAAAGAATTTTAAACACCTTCTCTTAGGTAAAGAATACAACAAAGAAATACCTGAACTGTCGGATTATTTATTAACGATTTTAACCAATCAAAATAATTTAAACAAATAGATAGGATATCACAGCTTGGAAAATACAAAAAAATCAAAAGGATTGGAGGATCATCTGAGCTGGGGAAAAATAAATATCAAATAAATCAGAACAAAAAATAAATATTTAGGCCAATAAAATGTGTTCTTTAATATTTGTGAGGCAGCGTGGTGGAATCAGGCTCTCGTCAATTTTTGGGCAGGTAGAGTTATTAGTATCATCTTAAAGCTTGTTTAGTTGTCTTTATTTGGATGAAAAAATATCCATTTATCTTGAATACAAGTCGAGATATTTGCGAATGATGGAGGTGCCGTTAACCTGTTTCCAGAGGTAAAATTTGTGAGAAAATGGCCGCCAAAGACTAGCTATTTACATTTATTGTACCTTTAATCAACGTTTTAAAGAACAATCCACACAGAAATGAGTTCTTTAATGGGCATGAAAGGTGTTGAGCCAAAAAACAAAAATTCATTAAAAATTCACAAACCTGCGGAAAAATGCAAGTTTCTTCACTTTGATTATTTTGACGAGAGCCTGATTCCACCACGCTGCCTCACATTTTCTCTTCCTTTATTTTCCTTTCTTTTCTTTTTCCCCCAACCTTTTAGAGCATCATGGTTGGCGCGTGAGCGGTTATAGGCGTTTCGCCGTCGTACGAAAAAGAATTGGGTTTGATTCCCGAGTGGGAAGTTGTATCTTGTATCTCCCTGAGTGCAAGAAGTATCTTGGTAGTATCTTTTCGGAAGACAGACGTCTCAACAGAGAAATAGAGACAAGAATACAAAAGGTTAACAACGTCAGCTATCAGCTTGGCTCACTCCTCAAACATCATAACGTCCCCATTGAAACCAGAGCCAAGCTCATTAACTCTATATTCATCCCCACTTTGACCTACCAGTGCCAGACATGGACTCTGACCAAAAATCTGGAACGTAAGATAACCGCCTGCGAGATGAGATGTCTAAGGAGAACCGTCATCAAACCAGACGATTATGTTCAGAAACAACAAGATCAGAGAAATGGTGGGACCAACACCTGTCCTCCACTACTTTCGAAGGCAAACACTTAGATGGTTTGGACATCTCACACATATGGCACCTAACCAGCTTGCCAGTAAAGCCTACTAGTATCAGGATACAAGGCAAGAAGAAGATAAAAAAAGACCTGGATCCAGGGTGTGAAAGATACGCTCAGAACATACAATATCCCACCCAGCCAGGCCATCAAACTTGCTAGAGACAGGAAGCCCTTTCTCCCCTCGACGCCCCAGAGGTACAAGAGGACGGAGAAGGTAAAGTAAGCAAAGTAAGTAGAGATCTCCGTCTTCCTGATGGGACGTTGTATACCTCTACCTGGGTTGATCTTGACAGCCAAGTCGAAGCCTGCTTCCTGAACGATGAACATTCAGTTCATGAGGGCGTTAAAACACCCGTTACCACATTTGAAAAAAAATACCCCCCCCCCCCCGCCGGAAAAAAACAACAAAAAGCCAACAAACAAACGAGTGGCAGATTAAAGATGAACGTTGGCTACCCGAGAATAATTACAAAGTCCTAACTGCTCAGTGACTAGTGTTGTAAAATTTGACGTGAAAAAAAAAATTCGTTCCACAATATTACTATGGTTAAACTTTTCTTTTTGTTGAATATCATGATAACGGCTCGGAATACATGTGTTCTTACGATTTTGATCGAGCAGATTGAACATACTGGTTTCTGACCTCATGGTCTTAGTCTTAGCAAAAACTAACTTTTGTAACAAAAACTAGCTTTTGGTCTTAGTAACTCAAAACGGCCAAAAATGTCAGACAGAACTTTGTAATTCTAAGGTAGGGTTGAGTGTCATGGGAGCCAGTAAAGCAGAATCAACGAGGGATTTACATGTTGTTCTGTGTGTAGCTTCTGAATAAAGCAATAGGCCTTGCCTGATGATGGAACCACTTCAGTTTGTTGATTGTATCAGAAGGCGGCTGAGAGGCAAGAGAGTTGCATTTGTTTTAGTTCTGAGAGAGAGAGAGAGAGAGAGAGAGAGAGAGAGAGAGAGAGAGAGAGAGAGAGAGAGATAGAGGGGGGGGGGTGGAGCGGATGGAGTGGGAGAGAGATAAAGAGAGGAAGAGAAAGAGGGGTGAAAAGAGAGGTGAAGAGAGAGAGAGGGAGGGAGAGAGAGAGAGAGAGAGAGAG
>NW_004797769.1:11881-13015 GCF_000002075.1 Aplysia californica | reverse complement strand
CGAAATTCACCCAAAGTTTCAACTAGATTTGAAAGAGTAAAACAGGTCTCTCATTAAATGTGTGTGGAGGACGCCACTTATACTTCTTTACTTTCCCTCTATTGTTTCTGTCTGTCTGTCTGTCTCACTTTTCACCAGCACTAAATGACTCTTAAAAAAGAAAGAAGCAAACAAATAATTAATTAAACAAACAAACAAACAAGAAAAGAGCAGTCAGTAGAAGTGACGGAATGGAGTTTCACAGAACTGTTTTCAGAGGTAAAATTGGTGAGAAAATGGCCGCTAAAGATTTGTTATTTCCTTAGCGAGATTCATAACTCTTGCCCCAGGACGGAGTGTTTCATGTGCTGTGCACTGGTTATAGATCTACTTCAGTTTTGTTTTTCTTTTTAGGTTTAAAAATAAAATAAATTAATTTTATCTCTTGGCCTTTCTCAGAGGCCATGGACGCTGCACAAACGTGATGATGCAAGAGGGTGAGCACGTTCATGCACAAAAACGTGCGGTCTTGTATTGAATTGGAAAAGGGAGAAGAACATCCACACGATAATGTCTTTTCTGTTTTAATAAGAATCTTACAGAACTTGCAACACAATTAGGTCATACAAGTGCTGAAGATCAAAAGAGTAACAAACACAAAACAAAAGAAGAAGGACGATGTATGTTTGATTGGAAAGAAGGAGCAAACCACACCAGAGCACCTGTCAAGCACCCGCGTTAGTGTGCTAGGGTCCGTTCACAAATGACGTCAGATAAAATTTGGCCAAAAATGACCCCCTCCCCTCACCCCTTGTCACCTTTTCTCTTCTTTCCCTGGAGACCCCCCCCCACAGTTGACGGACGTCAACCAAAATGTACATGTAGATTAAGATTGAACCTGTACAGGATGCATTTTATATCCACAGCTTTGGTCTTTATTTTAAATTTTTTTAAAAACACCTACTCTTAGGTAAAGAATAAAACAGAGAAATACCTGAATTGTCGGATTATTTATTAACGATTTTAACCAATCAAAATAATTAAAACAAATAGATAGGATATCACAGCTTGGAAAATATAATAAAAGCAAAAGGAATGGAGAATCATCTGAGCTGGGGAAAAATAAATATCAAATAAATCAGAACAGAAAATAAA